>NW_007249278.1:207724-257244 GCF_000164805.1 Carlito syrichta | reverse complement strand
CGAGAGGGCGGGGCGGGTCTTTGCTCCGAGGAGCCCGAGTCCGCTCAGACGCGCGCCTCGGCGGGCTTACGTTTTCCCCAGCCGGAGGGGACCTGGAGAAGCGCCCCCTCCCAGCCCAGGCCGTAAGAAGTGACCCCGAATGCCCGGGCCTCGGGCCTCCCCCGGAGGCGTGCTGGCCCAATTCCCGCTCCCTGGGCAGAGCGAAGAGCTCGCTCCTCCGTCTGAAGTGGCCGGGAGGGGCGCGCGCGCCTTCAGGCGGGACCGCGCTCGAACCCAGCTGCGGCGCGGAGGAGAGGGACGTCGCGCGGGCCTCAGGGAGCTCACGCCCAGCTCGGAGGGGAAGGGAAAGCTCCTTCGGGCCAGAACCTGGCGTGCTGCGGCGGCAGCCGCCGGGTCTCAGGCTTGGGGAGGCCGGCAACCGAGGGCGCGCAGTAGTCTCCGCCGCCCCGCTACGGCCGCCAGAGTCAGGCCCCCAGGCCACCCCGCGTGCCCGCCGGGTCCTCCTCCGGTTCCCCGGCGCGGCGCCTTTGGGCCTTGCGACCCCTTCCCGGCTTCCTGCGCCAGGCCTCCCAGCCCGCTCACGGGACCGCCCCCAGGGCGCGACCCCTGCTCTTCCCCGCGGCCGCTCGCTTTCCCATTAGTCCCCCGCGAGCTCGCGACCGCAGGGACCGACCCTCGGCGACGCGGCCTCCTCCTGGCCGGGGAAGAACACGCGCGCTAGCGTTGGGCGCAACACTCGCAGCGCGATCCCAAGAACTGCAAAAATTAAAATATATATTTCCTGATCCTGTGGGCATGGAAGTCAGACCTACTCTCCCCTCACCCCCGGCCTTCCCTCTTCCTTCCCCTTACTCCTCCCCCCTTCCTCTCTCCCCCTTCCTCTCTCCCTCCTCTTCCTCCACGCGCGCTCCCGCCTTCCTTCTGCGATCTTCCTCTCCGGCCATCGTCTTCCCCTCCCGACGGCCGCCTGGCTGCCGACGGATGCTGTCTATTTAAAATTTAGGTATTTTTACATCATGATTTTTGCATGAATTTCGTCTTTTAAAATTACTGCATTAAAATATTGTTTGCTTGACTTCTGAGTTTCCTGGCGTCCCTCTGAATTGTGGGTTCTCACCCTAGCCCCAGGCCTGTCGGAAAGGTTAGACGTTTGATCGAAATCACAACGATTAACAGCTGAGCGGGGATTCCAACGCAAATCTGTAGCTTCGAAAGCGTCTCTCCTACCATTACCACGGTTGCTGGCCTGTTAAGCGAGAACACCCACGAGGGGGTAGAAAAGGGGACAACGGCAACACCCTGCTTCGGGACGAAGGTCCCGACGGCCCGACGCGCGAGGCCTGCTTGCAGGGCGCACGCCGCAGCGGAACCCGCGGCTTGAGGGGTTCCCTGAGCTGCGGCTTCTCCAACATTTAAAAACAAAGACAGCTTCTGTGGAAGAGCAACCACAGCTGTCTTGGTAGCGCCTTTCTCTTGCAAAGTAGCCCCAGTTTGGGGGATGTCACCGAAGTAAACTTAGAGCAACCGCCGCACTTCGTCTCCCTCCAGCAACTGCGCAGTGTCCCCTCTGCAGACTGCCTGGGCGTCTCCCTAAATGACGTCCTCCAGTCGCTTGTCACCTTCGCTCTTCAGAAACCGCCCGGGTCGCCAGTTTGGTGACAGCCTCTCCACGTTTTTGTCAGGTTTGGAAGTTCAAGGTGAGGAAGACCCAGAGAGGTCTCTGCTCCCAGCTGCCATGACAAGTCATTCCAGAAGCCGTTGATTGAAGCTCGTCTTACTCCCAGCAGTGGCAAAACTCAGGCAGTAAAGGACTCGGATGCCTGTTTCCGAACGTCAACGCGCTTCAGATTACTTGGAGCATGTGCTGTGTAAAGGAACAACGAAGTAAGCATCTAATAAAAGATGAATGCGGAGTATGTGCTTATTCACCCAAGGTTACCTAGTACTTACTGCTAGACTGGGTACTGCACTGGGCTCCAGAGTGATCACAGCCCTTAAATTCCCGCCTCCTGCAACTCACAGTCTGGTGGGAAACACTGATAATAAACATGCAAACAAATACAAGAAATAGAAATTGTGATAAAGACTTGAGGCAGCTAGGAGCAGACAGAAATAATTTCTATTTGTTGGCATTCATTCATTCAAAACAGTTGGCTTGTTAAGGTGGGGATGGGGCTGGACAATTTGCATATGATTCCTGTCCATCAAAGGTTCAAAGCCTAGCTATAAACAAGCATCTGTGTGGAAAATATACATTACATTGCCATGAACCTTTTTCTAAAAGAACTCTGGAGGAGTGTAATGGCTTAATGGAAATAAATTTTAATGAAAGCCCTTGTGGAGGAAGATGCTGGGATCTGGCACCAGGTCCTACTGCCTCAGTTTTCACATCTGTAAAATATGATTGCTGAAACTATATCTATACATCAACGAGTGTGTTGTGGAGATTAAATGAAACAATGCTCCGGTAAGGGCAAAGAACTTCACAGACATTCCTTGGGCCATCCTGGAACTTGGAAAAACCTTCTTTTTCATTCAGGGATATGTATTCGGTTTGACCAAGGAGGTGTGTTTGGGAGCCACCATTGAGTTTGAGAAACCGCATTCTCTCTGGGGGCTCAGGAGCTCTGGGGTGGGGAGGAGGAACCTATGACTGCCAAGTGGAGGGGGAGACTCCTTGCCACGCCAAAGTCGAGATCTCTGCTGCCAACGACCTGGTCCTCATTAGAACAACTGGAGGCCTCATCGCTGGATTTTTGGTCCATTAACTCGTACTTTGAAGGCTCTTACGTGCATTTCTCACCCTGTTGTCAGCTTTTCAGGCCACTGACGGCATTTATTGTGAACTAATATGTACTGGGCTCTGCCCTAGAAGCTTTCCCTGAAATATATGTTGATAATAGCACAAGTCAGGTAGCAATATTACGTGCATTTTTAAAAGGCAGAAAATGAGACTCCAAAGGCTAAGTAACTCACTTGCTCCAAGGCATGTGGGTAGTTTCAGGCTGGAGCAAGATGCCTGGTCTGTGTGACCCTCCTCAGTCTTCACCTCCATTTCTGCCTTAGCTTCGATTAATCGATTGGTTTTAATCGCGATTCCTATCACTAACGTGGTCAGTTTCCCGTTCTAGAAGAAGTGGTTCAGAGGAGGGGGCTGGATTGTCTTGCTCTGCTTGTAAGCAGCCCCAGAGCCCGGAAATGCGTGCATTTCTTTGTCGTGTGCGCTTCGGAACCTCAGACTTTGCCGAGTGTGGACAGCCGCGTCTCGCCTTGTCCAGCGTCCACTCTTACTGCGCGAAAGCAGAAGGCGGCCGAGAAAAAGTATTTCCCTGCCGCATGTGGACCGCGGTCTTTCTCATTTTGTTTTTAACTTTCTGAGGGTAATTACCTAGTAATCTTCAGGTTCTTCTGGGGCAGCAGAGAAGGCAACCGGGGCGGGCGAGAGGGTACGAAGGACCGCACACTGCCCCACACGGGTAGGTGCTGGCTCACAGCCCGCGGTGCTCGCCTTCACGAGGCCTGTGCTCTGGTCAGGGCACCCCTTTCCGCGGCACTCCTAGTCTCCGCGTACCCCACATTTGGGTGACAGATTGTCAAGGTTTGAAGCCAGCTGTGTTCTGTGACACTGGGCTTTCTGGGCCGCTCCGGGCCTTAGTTTCCCCAGTTGTGAAGGAGGGGGGTGGTGACCATGTCCCGGACCTTCCGTAAAGGCAGTGCCGATTGCGGGGCAGGACGCGCCACGCGCCTTGCAGAGCTCCGGGTGCCAACCGAATGCCCAGTGAGCAGCTACGCCCGGCTAGGGCGATGCCTAGATCGTGTCCACTCCAACAGAGAGGCGCCAACACTCCCAACCCAGGGGCTTGCAGGGCTGCAGTCGCCTCTCAGCTCTGGGATCTGCCCATTCTCGCTCCCGCTCTCCCACTCAGTTCCTGAGCCGCTGTCGTCGGTCCCAGACCTCCACCTTGCAGAGGCCAGGGTGGCCCAGGGGCAAGGGGCGACGGCGCCAGGCTCCATAAGTGGACTCTGACTTCTAACTCCCGCCCCGCCCAAGCCCACGCGGTCGGGGTCCCAGCCACGGCCCAAGGGCGGAGGGGCAGGCGAAACCCTGTCCTCCTCTGGGGGCGCGCGGGCCTGCACCCGGGACCGGAGGTTGGAGACCGCGCCCCGGGCTCCGGCCGTCGCGATCCCGGGGACTGGGACTCAGACGCCAAGTTAGAGCCCCCGCCACTGCCGGCCCCTGCCGGGTCGGCGCGGTGACGGTGTCGCTGGCGGCGGCGGGGGCCTTCCTTTGGCTGCCCCTCCATTTAATCAGGGCTATTATCAGACTCGGCTCGCAGGATGGCGCCGGCTGAGCTTTACCCCCATTAGCACAGGGCAGAGTGGGGGCTGGGTCCCGAGACCGCCGCCGGCCCCCGCCAGCTGCGGCGCTTCTGGGCGCTGCGAGAACGGCGGACCCGTCTCAGCCCAACCCCGCTCAGGCTGACATTCGATTCGAAGTTTATTTCCTAGCTCTCCGTCGGGCCCTTATCAGCTTGTGCGTTGGGGCAAATCACTGAACTTCTCTGAACCTCGGTTTCTTCATCTGTAAAATGGGTCTGGATAGACACTTGCGGTTGTAAAGATTAAACAAGATGAGGCGTCTTGAGAAAAACGCGAGGACCTGACACGCATAAATGGTGTTACTACAACTATTGCACTAGAATTTTGTCTTTTTTTTTTTTGAGTTGGAGTCTCACCCTGTCACCCAGGCTGAGGTGCAGTGGCAGGCTCACGATCACCGCAGCCTCGACTCCTGGGCTCAGGCAATCCTCCCGCCTCAGCCTTCAATGTAGCTGGAACTCCATGCGCACGCTACCACGCCCGGCTAAATTTTTTTTATTTTTTATTTTTTTTATTTATTGTAGACACGAGGTCTCGCCACGCTGCCCAGGCTGGTCTCAAATCCCCGGGCTCAGGCAACCCTCTTGCCTCGACCTCCCAAAGCGCTGGGATTACAGGTTTGAGCCACCTCCCCCCCTTTTAAGGCCCTCTTTTTAATTAAAAAGGAGGGGACGAGAGGGACCAAGGTTGAAAAAGAAGTCCAGTGAGTAAGGATTTGCTGGTGTTTCACACGACTGACCGAGTGACTGACTGGGTTGGGTTCACTCCCCCAGGACCTGCAGCCTGCCTGATTCTGGTCAAGTCACGTCAATGGATGGAGCACCAGGGCATCCTGGACTGTTGTGCACAGGAAACCAGAAGGCGCAAGGAGAAAGCTGAGCACAGGGCAGGCTCTCTTCAAGCACAGGCTATTTGTTATTAGCAACATGTTTTTACAAACCACAAGCTTTGAACTTAAAAGAAATCTCCCTATAAGCAGGCAACTGTCTCCTAATCTTAAAGGGTATGTATGTGGGGGAGGGACCGACGGGTTTAGACTTAGGGAGAAGGGGGTGTGAATCATCATCACATTTTCCAGCCTTCAAAGTGTCTTCCTTGCTTCCAGCACAATGCCCTATTGACGTTCCATTTAAAGATAAAAGCCTGTTTCAAAACCAGTCACCATTTTTCCCCCATGTCTGCTAAAAAAAAAAATTAGCACTCATGGCAACCGCTGTATTGTCAGCTTAGTTTCTAATCAGTAAAGTGTAATTAGCAAAGCAGGGCTAATTATTAAAGTGGCCTCCTAAGTAGCGAATGTTTGTGAATGGTCCTTAAGTGGGATGTGCTGGCACACCGCCCAACGCTGTGCCTGCAGGGTGATGCCTTCTTTCCATGCTCAGCTGTCGTCAGGACCAGCTCTGGCTCACCAGCTTCCCCCAGAGCCTAGCCCTGTTTTTGGATGGACTCTTTCCCTCTGGCATGTACAGCAAATGGCTCATAATAATGGTTAAAGTGTTTCAAGTGCCTGCCTGTGCCAGGAAATAGACTAAGCGGTAAACCATAGTCTCTCATTTGATCCTCTTCAATTTTCAGGTGAGAAAAAGGAGGCTCAGCAAGTTATGTAACTTACTGTAAATCACACAGCTGCACAGGTGGTGCAGGAGAGACTGCACCGAAAGTGTGCCTTTCTCCCAAGGCTCTTAGGCCCTCAGTCCCCAGCTCTGTTAGCTCCTCTGCTTCTGAAACTCTAAGAACATTTTGAAACTAATGGCAACTCAACTAGTCAGGAGGAAAACAAACGTGAAACATCAGAAAGTTCCTCTGCTTCTAAGGGGGAACCTAGGAGCGGAGGCTACAATACCCAGCAGGAGTCTGAGGGCAGTTACTAGTCAGCATTGTCAGTCACTTGCCTTTGAACCAGCATTCACTCTATTGTAAATGATTGCACTCTTCCTATATTGAGTAACTGTTAGATTCTTGTGTAACTAACATTTGGTGAGACACAGTCTATGTCAAAGCCTGTGGTAGGTGTTTTAATAGACATCATTTCATTTTGGAATACATTTCATTTTATAATAAATATTGATTACTTTGCAGGGCTTTTTGTGATGATTCGATGAGCAGAATTTTTGGAACACTTTTGGAGTTTATTAGAAATACCTATTGTTTATTCTTACAGATCTGAAAAAAAATGCATTTCTTTAGGGCAGTGATCTTTTGATATGTGAATCAAAGTCTATCTGAATCCAAAGCACCTAAGGATTTTGTGTATTTCTTGGCTTCACCCAGAGACCCCAGACTCAGAGCCCCTGGAGTTGAAGAGGGGAGTGAGGGGAATTTACATGTGAACCAAGCATCTCTAAGAGGCTGCTGCACCTCTAGTCTTCCTCATGGTACTGCCTCTTCCTACTGGCCACATTTGGCTTTGGATTTGACTAGAGAAAAAGGGAAACAAGAACTTGCCACTTCCTCTGACAAACCTTTTATAATGAGTCACACACACAAAAAAATCCCACATTGTAACTTAATCTTAATCTGAAAGGGTGGCTTCTGGTTTTAGTATGTTTGTTATCTCTCTCAAGGGTAGATACTGGAGGAACATGACTGACTGCAACTTGAGAGAAAAAAAAAAACCACCACCAACACTCCCCCCCTCCACACACACACACAATCACATAGAGGGCAATGCTGGAGGTGACCGTCCTTAGCTTGTCTTACTACAGCAAGAACCAAGACATTTCAGAATGCTTGAAAAGATCAGAAAGTTCACTCAAATCCACCTCACCTCCCATCTTAAAGATGAGGAAATTAAAAATGGAAGCCTAGGTCAGGGAATAACTTTCCCAAAGTTATGCTGCTGGTTAGGTCTATGAACCCTGACTTCATGAATGCTTGACATGAGCTCTTTGACACAAGCTGTCTTTGGGAGTGGATAGCCCTCTCATTATCTGTCTGGTTTCCTAATTCATGCACCTACACCTTTCCTGTGTTGTGGCCCACACATACAGCTTTGCAGTAATGATCATGAAGACCACACAACTGCTCTGAGAATGGAAACTAAATTTTGCACCATGGCTTTATTTGGCCTTGAGCAAGGAAGAAAATTTGGAAAATCCTTCTTTCAAGGATTTGATTTCCAGAGGAGCTCCTTATCACCTGGATTCCACCACAGTCATCCTTGGATTTTAAGACTGACAGACCTGCAAAATTGACTCCCTCTTTTGGAGGGAAGGGAATGGGGCAACATTTACTTTGTGACTATATAAAATGTAAAACGTATTTGAAACAAAATATTCAAGAGGGAAATGGGTTGAGATAATATATGTAACAATTAGAATTATATGTTGTAAATAGTGGGAGAGTCTTTTCAATCTGGTTTGAACAATAAAAAAATAGTTCAGAGATAGCTTCAGATGAAGTGTGATCCACATCTCTATTTCTCATAACGATCCTATTTCTCCTCTCTGGCTTCATGTAGTTGGTGCTATTTTTAGGCAGGTATCCCTCTGGGGTCACAAGATGACTGCAGTGGGTCTCATGGCAACATTATTCTTTGTTTGCACCCATTAGGAAATAGTCTTGTTTTCTGCAGCGGCACTCGTTGAGAAAGCAGTCCAAGGAATATCTCTTTATATTTCATTGGCCCTGATTTGGAATCAAATTATTACCCATTCCTAGAATTTGGGGTAGAGGAAGTCCTCCAAACAATGTGACTGAGACCAAACCAGGAATGAATCCATTAAGGATAAATCAGATTACTATTGAAAAGAGAGGATGCCATGGTCATAGGAAGATCATAGATAGTGGTTTCACCAGCATGTGCAAGGGAGGTGAGAAAGGCAGGAAGGCGTGTCTTTACCCACCAATGTAATTAATTTCCAGCAACTGAAAAAAAGATGCTAGGCAGTGAAGATTTGTCACCTGCAGGTCCTGTTCTCCAAAACTTAGTTTCTTTTTCTTTTTTCCTCACCTCCCTCAGCGCGGGATTACGGATGAGCCACCGAGCCCGGCTTCTTTTTTTCTTTTTTTGAGTTGGAGTCTCACTCCGACACCCAGGCTAGAGTGCAGTGGCACGCTCACTGCCACACCAGCATTGAACTGCTGGGCTCCGGCGATCCTTCCGCCTCAGCTTCCAAGTAGCTGGCACTACAGGCATGCACTAGCACACCTGGCTAATTTATTTTATTTATTGTAGAGACGAGGGCTTGCCAAGTTGCCCGGACTGGTCTAGAACCCATGGGCTCAGGCAATCCACTCATCTCGGCCTCCCAAAGTGCTGGGATTACAGGCTGAGCTACTGAGTCCAGCCAATTTAGTTTCTTTTGGGACAAACTAGATGGCCCTATACTAGCCGGAATGGAATTGAGGAGCCTAGAGTGAAAATAAGGTAGGGCAAGTGGTAGGGATATAAAATGTCTGTGCTAAAAAGGGATCTTAAAGCCCATCTAATGTCAAACTCATTTTAGAAGAATCTGAGGTTCTGGAAGGTCAGAACCATATCCAAGTCTGAAAAACCTTGCTTAAGAAGATTTTTTTTTTTTTCTTTTCAGGAAACTAAGACTGTGTTTTCCAAGTGAACCTTTGCAGAACACAGGTTGCTTCAGATGCTGCCTGTCCTTGTACATCTCAAGAGCTAAAAATGGCTCTTACATTTTCAAATAATTAAGTAAAGAATCAAAGGAAAAATAATAGTTTGTGACATTCAAAGATTATATGAAGTTCTAACTTCATTATTCACAAATGAAGTTCTATTGGAGGAATTGACAAACTTTTTTTGTAAGGGACCAGATAGTAAAGGACTAGGTTTTGCAGAAATTTTTAAATATCACAAATATAATTTTCAAATATCACAAAGTATTTTTCTTCCTTTGATGATTTTTCCAACCATTTAAAAAATTCATGCAAAACCCATTATTAGCTAGTAGGCTGCATAAAAACAGGTAACTGGCCAGTTTTGGCCCACGGGCCATACTTTGTAGACTCCTGTTCTATTGACTGCTTTTGCACCACAGTGGAAAAACTGAGTAGCTGTAACAGATACTACCTCATCAACAATGCCTAACATATTTACTGGTTGACCTTTTGCAGAAAAAACTTGCTGACCCTTACTCTTGAATGGTACTTCTTAAGCTTTAATTTGCATACAAAGTACCCAGGATCTTGTTAAAAAGGAAACCAGGATTCCATAAATCTAGGTAAATCCAGAGATTCTGCATTTCAACAAGTTCCAGGTGATGCTGGTGTTGTCGGCCATGGACCACATTTTGAGAATTTTTCAGTCATTTTGTGAACCTCCTATTATCAAATGCTTCAGAGAAGCAGAGAAATTTCTTTTTTACCCCACCCCCACTTGTTGAATTGGAAGCTGCATGTTAAATGAGTTCTCTTGTGATTCTTTTTATAAACCATTGATCTAGATTCTTTAACAGAGATTCAATGACAAATTCATTGAGGACTGAGTATTAGCCAGACAGTTGACCTTGGTGCTGATGGGATTTTGGTGGCTTTTTGTTTGACAAAGAATTAATAGCATATTTCTTAAAGCCATTAATCATCTAATTATTGTGGCAGAAGGGTTATTTATTTTTTGGTTAATCTCCAGGGAGCAAATGCTGCTCATAGCATCTTAATTTTACATGAAGGCAGTGATTTAGGCATATTGATTGCAAGCTAACAGGGACCTCCTCCATCCTTTCCATTTCAGTTGTGAGTTTATGATCTTCCAGATCTACTACTATACAAACAAGCTTAATGAGCAGGGATTGGGTTTTATATTCTTTATATAGTTGCAAACCAATCTTTTCTATTAAACTCTATTAAGCCTCTTTATTGTTTCCTTCCTCTTTTCTTCCTTCCTCCTTTCTTTCCTTTCCTTGATGGCCATTCATTTTGAACTTTACATCTTTATTTCCAGCTCTGAAGAATTAACCTTTCAAAAACTGCAACTTTTATATTAGAGCTAAAAAACAAAAGGAATGAAGAACCTTTACTAGACACAAAATTTGGAGCTTATGGAGTATGACCAAAACAAACAAAACACAACTCTGGTTCCAGTTCCAGCAAGGAGCAGACAACCTGAGAGCACCAAAGAATGGAGAATTGAGCAGCCATGGAAATACAGTATTCTTATTCCTGAGTGGAGAAGCTGCTTTGTGATGTGTGATGTGTCAGGGACACTGTTCAAACCACAGTCATGACACTGCGGATCACGTGACTGGAAAAGCACTCCTTGTCTTCTTTTTTATGCTTGCTAATGACTCAGAGCTAGCTTTCTCATTAATCTGTACACTTGATCATACAAGTCAGGACTCTCAGTACTGTCTGCTTCTTACAGAAGAGGAATGAGGCAATGAGGAATAAAGAGGTGTAAAGAAGCAAACACTTCAATTTAAAGGCTGGATAGAAGTTTAGGGCATCTTGAAAAATTGCTAATCTACATTTTTTTTTGTTTTTTTTGAGTTAGGGGTCTCATTCTGTTGCCAAGGCTGGAGTACTCTGGCACTATCAAGATGGTCATGGCTCACAGCACTTTTGACTGCCTGGGTTCAGGCAATCCTTTCACCTCGGTCTCCTGAGTAGCTGGAACTACAGGTGCACACCAAAACACCTGGCTAATTTCTTATTTTTTTATTTTAGATTTTGTAGAGAGAAGGTCTCGCTATGTTGCTCAGGCTGGTCTCGAATCTGGGCCCAAGCAATCCACTCACCTCAGTCTCCCAAATTGCTGGGATTACAGGCATGAGCCACCATGCCCAGCACTAATCTACTGCTAATCTAGGTGCTGATTGCTTCAGACTGGATCTTGATGGGAATCTTTTAATTTAAATTAGCAGAATTTCTTTGAAAAAGAGAAAATCAAGTAGGTGAAATTTAATAATGATAGCTTTGTTTGGAAAGGGAGTACTATCTTGAATGTTCTCAAATAATTAAATTCTTGTTTGGCTAAGTTATGGTGATAGCGAAAAGTAATAATCTCCTACAAACAAAACACACATACACACTAACACATTCAAAACTAACTTGTCAGGGCTGAGTATAGTGAGTACAGAGCTCTGCCTTCTTGACTTGAAGCTTACCATAACGCAGAATAATTAGCCTTCTAGCTTTTAAAAGGCCGCAGAGTAAAAGAAACCTGAAAATGAAAATCCCCTTAGACCTTTTAGAATAAATTATGTGGATTTGCTAAGTACACAGACTGGCCCTCTTAAAAGGGAGATAACCACTTTAACTATTGCTTTGGAAAGAGAATCCATGAGGTCAATTACAAATCTTATTTTACATTAGTGATTTTTACACCAGTAAAGAAAAACCACCTCATGGAGTCCTTCATGGAGTGTTGTTTTAGAACAAAAATCACACAAATTTGGAATCTGTTTACATTTCAAAGATAAAGTAGCAAAGTGTGGTAAAGAGACTTCCAGGCTAGGAGTCAGAAAATAAGAATTCGCCTGACTCCTTCTAAGTGACTTCAGCAGACCTGTAAGCCTTGGTCTTTTTCATTAGTGAGAAGTAGAGAAGAATGTCTGACCAGGCTTCTTCATAGTATTTTTTAAATGAATTGTGGTAAAGTTCTCAGTACTCTTGTGAGGCACAAATGAAATAACAGATATAAAATTCCCCTTTGAAAATTATAAATTCTAGCAAAATGTATCTTGAAAGATTGCAATAGACTTATAGAGACTTTAGTTAACAACATTTAACATTAAATTATTTTAACATTAAATTATGTTTAATTTTCCTCCTTCCCCTCCTAATTTCAACTTTCTTGATATAAGAAAAGTGATATATAATGTCAAAAAGGTTGGGAGACTGATCTTTCTTGATGGTTGACCACAGGTTCTGTGGTAGCCAGCTTCCAAGATAGCCCCTAATGAACCCACTTTCTGGTATGACATATTTGTGTACCCTCCCCGCCCATACACATTGTACCAAGATTGGCCTATGTGACCAAAAGAATATAGTAGATGTGAGGCCGTGTCACTTCCAGGATTAGTTTATAAAACACCACAGTTTTTACTTCTCTCTCTCTCTCTCTGTCTCTCATCTCCACTCTGGGGGAAGCAATCTGCCACGTTGTGACCAGCTCCATGCACAGGTTCATCTGACTAGAAACCGAAGTATCCTGTTAATAGCATAGCTTACAAGCAGATCCTCCAGCCAAAGTCAAGCTTCTAGAATGATTCCAGTCTTGCCAATCAGCTCTACTACAACCACTTAAGAGACCCTGAGTTAGAACCATCCAGGCAAACTGCTCACAGATTTCTGACCTCAGATACAGTGTGAAATAATCAATGTTTATGAGTTCAAGCTGCTGTTTTGGGTGGTAATTTGTCACACAGCAATAGATAACTTATACAGGTTCTAACAGGGAGAAAAAATGGCAGATAATGGTTTTTTTTTTTTTTTAACCGGAGAGATCTTGACCAAGAAAGTCAGTTGGGTACATATTTCATTGCTCATCAGTTAGGCTTTGATAGGAATTTGAGAGCCAAAATGTCAATAGATAGTAATTTAACTTAATGACATGTTTTGATGCTGCAATTGCTCTTGATGAATCATAACACATAACTGGGGCAACTGCAATATGAAAAGTGGAATTCACTGAAGAGCAACATAGAAAATAGAGCTTATGCAAAACACAATAGAGGGAATTTAATATGGGAATCCAGCTACAAAGATTGAAAAATCCAAATAGCCAAATAGGGAATAGGGAGGCAACACAGTTTAGTCATATCAAGAAACTGCTATCACTCTTACAACTGGCAAGACCAGAAACTGAGCCATGTGGCAGGGAATAGAATGATAATGAAATCTGCAAGACTAGAGATGAGCACACAAAGAAGAAACTTCTGTAGGAGATGATGTCCTAAGTGGAGAGAGATAGGAAGAAATGCACTCTCGGGTGGCTTTAATCTTCCACCAATCCCAGTTTTGGCTAACCAGAATCCATTTATAAAAGGGAGCTTGGGAATGTAATTTGCCAGAGTCTCCCCCTTGTGAAACAGAACAGGAGAAAAGTAGAAAGTGGATCACAGAGCAAACATACCAAGGGCACTATCCACCTCCTTTGCTATTTAGCATTTGTTCTCATAATCTTACCATATTTATTTCCCAAACAATATCAACTTCATGCTCAATCATTCACACAAATGAAGACTGTCACTCTCCCATGAAGGGGGAATCAAAAAGTCCCATCCGTTACTTCATAACCATTTTTACTCATTTTAAAGGGTGAAACCACTGGGTGATATACTCAACAGTCATTCTGGGCAATTCAATCACCTCTTCCACATAACTTCTATAGTCAACCTTATTCTTTCTAAGTCTTTGATCAACTGTGCAACTTAGTCACTGCCTATGAATAAGAGTAGATACACACCTTAGGACATTTCTTCTACAAAATGGACAACCAAATGTACTGCTTAAAGATTTTGTCACTAGAAGTTCCTTTTTCAACTGTCTGTAAGATCACCTTAGAGTAGAAATTTAATGTGACAACTGGAATTCCCAGTTGGAAACAACTGATCATGCAGATTTATATGTAAACCAGGCCCAAGTGTTTTCTTCTCTCAAGTCACAGGGAACTCACCAAGAGATCATAGAAACAGGCTGAAAGAGATGTGGCAAAGCATTGGAAAAAGTTCCCAGGTAGTCTAAGACACTTACCTTTTCAAGCATTTTACTTAAGCATTCCGGTCTCATGCAAACACAAATCTACGTATACCATTCTCACTTAATTATGAGTTATTTTTATGCCTGCCACAATTTATGGCTTGATAGCTTACATATACTGTTTTATGTGACTCTGAAGGACAGTAATTTGGTGTTATATATTTATACGTTTGGTCTTCTCCAGTACTTGGTAGTAAGCCAGAAGTTGTTCTTAAGAGGAGAAGAATTATCAGCAGAACAGGACAGGGCTGTGTTCTAAAATTTAGGGGTTGGTCCAGGACTCTTCTGTTGTGGCTTGCCAAAGGGCCCATATAGCCTACTAACTTGTAACAGATACTTAAAGCTGTATATGATCTTCAAGGTCAAAAGTTACGAGTGCTGAGCATCTTGTACTGCAGTTTGAACATAAAGAGCCTTTTCAGACTAGTATTCTTACGATTAACTCAGTAAAAGACTTGAAGTAGCAAATTCAAATGAAGGACCTATTGTCTTCAAAATGTAAAGAGACCTATTAAGCATTGTACCACCAAGATAGGAGAATCAACTTTTCTTTCATTTTCACCAAAATGTCCTACTGTCTTTCACCGACATGTTCCTGAACATCTAAAAGTGGTAGGAACCATGAATTTTCATGGGATTTATCTTCTGCCTGCTTGAATGCATGTGTCTTCTTAGGGCACTTAAGATACTTTTTTTTACTGCTTACCAGGTCCAGTCAACATGGGGTTACAATGTGATGATGTTCTCTGGAATGTCAAAATGATCACAAACCTAATGGTCAATATTATGATGGAGAGCAGGAGAATTGACAGAGCCCTGAGGAAAGATATACTGCTTTCCTATCAAGTGAAGGTATATTGCTTTCCTACCAAGTGAAAGCTAACTGCTTCTTGATTGAATTTGCTTTCTGATATAGAAGAGAATTTGTGAAATTGTTAGTTGCATATTAAGTGCCAGGAGCTCTGTCAAATTTTTCCAGTAGACATACATACATCTAGACTATCACTGTAATTGACATATAGCTTTATTAATTTAATGATAATCTTATCTTAATTATTGTTCAAATGAAGTCATTCTATCTCTGGCCTTTGCTCAGCCAGAAAAAATATATATGGTTTAAAATGGGAACTTCTGGGCACAGTGGCTCAAGCCTGTAAGCCTAGCACTTTGGGAGGCAGAGGCAAAAGGACTGCCTGAGTTCAGGGGTTTGAGACCAGCCTGGGCAACTTTGTGAGACGTCATCTCTACAATAAATCAAAAAATAAGCCAGATGTGGTAGCATACACCTGTGGAAGGATTGCCTGAGCCCAGCAGGTCAAGGCTGCAAAGGCCAAGAGCGTGCCACTGCACTCCAGCCTGGGCAACAGAGTAAGACTCAGACTCATTAAAAAAAAATAAAAGAACTTACAGGAATCACTACCTCTGCATCTTTCAAGTCTTTTTTTTTTTTTGAGTTGGAGTCTCACTCTGTCTCCCAGACTGGGGTGCAGTGGCACGCTCCCAGCCTCCGCAGCCTCGACCTGCTGGGCTCCAGCGATCCTTCCGCCTCAGCCTTCCAAGTAGCTGAACCTACAGGCGTGCGCTACCACACCCGGCTAATTTTTTTTTTTTTATTGTAGAGATGAGGTCTGGCCAAGTTGCCCAGGCGGGTGTCGAACCCGCGGGCTCAGGCAATCCACTCACCTCAGTCTCCCAAAGTACAGGATTACAGGCTTAGCCACCGAACCCGGCTTTTTTTAATTTTTAATTTTAAAGATGTGAGGTACAATTTAGCATTAGATATACAAATGTTCATCATGCAGGTACCCTTGTTGATGAGGTGTCTTTCAAGTCTTTAATGCTAGCGTTAATCTCTGCAGTTTCTCTAGGTATGTGGTATTACTTTGGTTTATTATTTTAGCAGAAAGAGGTAGTTTCAGGCTTTTCAACTCGGCCCTTTTTGCCACAGTAGTCCTTCTGTTAGGTCAGGGAACCAACTAGGATATTCTTCCAATTCGCTAGTATTATATCTTCTCCAACTATGCAGTCACTGGAAAAATAACCACATGGGCAGGACAAGTAGATCCTCCAGATCTATTCTAAGACTGTGATCCAAACTCTGTTTATCACCTTAGACTTCCATAAGCCTTTTACTTTGACCTGCGAACTGCCTTTTACTTTGACCTGCGAAATTTTGGGTTCCTAGAAATAAATGTAAACTCAAAGCCAGTGTCTAATAATTTTTTAAAGTTCTAGGTACTATTTTTTTTCTCTTCCTGATGCACTGTCACTAAATTAAATGGCCATAGGTTCTTTGGGGAAAGTTGTGAAGAAAGTTTTACATTATCTATTTATGGCCTTGGGACCTACATTATCATCAAGTTGAAGACTCTGGGTCTGTTAAGTGACTCAAGTCTAGGAACTGGGAGAAAGGTATTTCTTTCCTTCCTATTGTGGCAGCACAAGTCAGAATTATGCTCTTATGTTTAACATAACCACAATTTTTCTGATAATATAAGTCAAATAATATTTTGGTAGGCAGTCTATTTCATTCATAGAAGCACAACAATCAACTGATCAACACCATAGATCCTTATATATTTAAGCACTCTGATTGCCACCCAGCCCTACTATCTTTTATGGTAATTGCACCCACCATGCTGCCACTTGGCCAACTGCTTCTCTGTAGTCTCCATCGATCCCATAGAAATTAGCATGCTTATTACAATGGTATTATCTTCCCAGCCTATAGAGGACAGCCACCACAGAACTTTTCAAGGATACTGATTGTCCCTTCCCCAGTGTATTTTTAAATTCCATAGTGGACTATCTACCAATACTTCTAGGGTACACAGGGGTAGGCTGCCAGTAATAAATTCACTGAGATATTTACATCTCCCTGAGCTTTTGTGTTCCTTCTTCCACATTATATCAGAGAAGTTTTGGCATCTTGATCTCATTGAATATGTCATCAGATTATTCAGTCATTCAAGCAAGCAAACAATATGTCAGAGTCATTTTCATCTAGGTAAGTTAGCACATTAAATTCAGAAAGCTGAGTAAGTGTCATATTGATAAACTATGCCTATGCTATATTGGTCTAACAATTATTCATTTCCACACGTTCCCCAGGTTCTAACCAATGTAAGTTACCAATAACTTAAACAATTTTCGATGTATAAGCTGTATCTTTCCAGAACAACCTTTACAGAACTCCTGAGATATGCTGGGATCTGATGTTATTTATAGATCTGAAGGTAATAAAGAGATTGGGGGATGGTTTTGAGAAGAGTAAGTATCACCTTGTAAAGAAACTCCAAATTAAAGAAAGATGGTATTAACATTATCAAGAGATTTGTTGAGGCTGCGCATTCAAGTTTTACTGACCTAGAACAGCTGGGTTCAAATCTAATCATTAGCTATATCTGCTTTTGACTATAAGACATAAAAATGTTAGTCTGCTATAGAATCTCTCTTGTTCTCTGATCATGCCTTGGATTGAGAGTTAAATCACTAGAGCATCTAATTTTATTTCCGTTAGTTCTTCTGCACTGTGAGAAATAGCCAGCTTACTCCACAGTCTTTGCTGTCTTCTTTACTACCATAATGGTCAAATGCTTCAACCAGCAGTTTTCATCCCAAGCAACACATGTAATAATTACGGCAGTCTTGACGTCATTGTATGTCACGTATTATCAATATTTCATTTCCTACCAGAAATGAGCTCTTCCTGAGCCTGTAATTCCCGCTACTCGGAAGGCCGAGGCAGAAGGATCGCCGGAGCCCGGCAGGCAAGGCTGCGGTGACTGGGAGCGGCCACTGCACTCCAGTCTGGGCGACCGAGTGAGACTCTAACTCAAAAAAAAAAAAAAGAATTCTAGATTGTGAGGGTTTTTGTTTGTTTGTTTATTCAACATTCCACTGACATTGGAATGTTGGATAAAATTGAAATAGGAGCATCAATAACAATGTCATTCCATTGACTCCTGGCATTTGGAGTTTCTGATAAAAAGTCAGACTAAAGTCTTTAGTTGCTTTGGTGATAGTAGAAAGTTAATTAGAAGTTCCCAAGATGGAGTGGAAATGGAGGGGTTTTTTTGTTTTGTTTTGTTTTTTGAGTTGGAGTCTCACTCGGTCGCCCTAACTGGAGTGCCGTGGCCGCTCCCGGCCACCGCAGCCTCGACCCGCTGGGCTCCGGCGATCCTTCCGCCTCAGCCTTCCGAGTAGCCGGAATTACAGGCACGCACTACCACGCCCGGCTGATTTTTTGATTTATTGTAGAGATGAGGTCTCGCTGCCCAGGCGGGTCTCGAACCCGCGGGCCCAGGCAATCCATTCACCTCAGCCTCCCAAAGGCGCGGGATTACAGGCTGAGCCACCGAGCCCGGCTGGAGGTATATTAAATGGTAAAGGGCACAAGGAATCCTCCTGAGGTGCTAGAAGTGGTCTGCATATTGATCTGGGAAATTATTACATGGGTATAGAGTCGTGTAAAACTAATTGAGCTATACACACATGATTGATGAACTTTACTATATGTGTATTATATCTCAATAAAGACATTTTAAAAACATCATTTAAAGACACATCTTGTTAATATAGTGAGCCCACCAATCTGGATCCAGATCTTCCTTATATAACCTACAATAAATATTTAGTAAGTTAAAAAAGAGATATAAGTAAAAATTAAAAGAATCAATTTTTTTGTGTGCAACTCGTAAACTGACCTAAGGCAGATTGATATGCTTTGATTAATATCATGAACATTGAGGCCGGGCTCAGTGGCTCAGCCTGTAATTCTGGCACTTTGGGAGACCAAGGTGAATGGATTGTGTGAGCCCATAGGTTCAAGACCAGGCTGGGCAACTTGGTGAGACCACGTCTCTACAATAAATTAAAAAAAAAAAAATGAGCCAGCGTGGTAGCGCATGCCTGTAGTTCTGGCTACTTGGAAGACTGAGGTGGAAGAATCACTGTAGCCCAGCAGGTTGACACTGGAGTGGCTGTGAGCGTGCCATGGCACTCTAGCCTGGGTGACAGAGTAAGACTCCAACTCAGAAAAAAGAAAAACAAAATATCATGAACATTTAAAGTATTATGTAAATCAACTTTGGTGGCCAAGAATGGTATGTTGTAAAACAAGTTTGTGTTAAATGATAATATAATTTGCTTATAGGAGTCAACCTTATTCATTAATAGAGCAATAAATGGTCCAGATAGCTTACCTCCTATTCAATATATCCTCCTACTATAATGAAAAAAGTACAATAAATAACAATGATAAATAACAGCCAACAGAAAATGAATTCAGATACAGTAGAGTGTGAATCTTGGTTCTACTATTTCTTGCTAACTGTAGAGTCATTATGATTAAGTTACTTAACTTCACTGAACTTCAACTATCTTACCTGTGCAATGAAGATACTAAGACTTGCCTCACGGAGTTGTGGTGATGAATAAAATTATACACACACACACACACACACACACACACACACACACACACACACATACATAGTTATTGACAACATCCAATACATAGTTCTTGACAACATCCAATAGATAATAAATGATAACCATTCATAATCATAATAATTATAATATTACTTATAAAATAATAATTGTTAATGTTCTTTGTTTATTACCCACAAAATATTTTTTTCAGTATCTAAAATGCTTATTACTGTCATTTGTGACCTTATAGTTACTATATAATAATGTGGCAGATCAGCTGTGCTTCAGAATTATTATTTGTCCTTTTCTTTTATGTAACATTCTCTAGAATAATACTCTCAGGACAATCGGTGTAATGCCACAAATTCTGCTGAGAGAAAACCGGTACTAAGGAAGTTCTCCTAGATGTGCTTGACTCCTTAGTTCATGGTGACAAGTTGGCCTCAGGGCACACACACGTCACAATGAGATGACTTCATTCCATCTCTCTGTCAACTGAATAGCAGTGGCTTTTTAATAAACGAGGGAGATGATAACAGCTCTAGAGCAGGAAACTGGGTACTCTCTAAGACGTACCCTCCAGATAATCCAGAGTTGTGCAGTGCCAGCAGCTGAGGAATTACATAAACATAAATGTAAATTACATAAATCTGAAATTACATGAATTTTAAGAAATGCATTTTTAAAAAATCACACCCCACCTTAGAATGCTGCATCTCATGTGCCAGCACTGGTATGTATTCAGTCAATGTTTGCAAGTAAATGATAAATAACTTGTGAATATGCTACGCACCTAGGAATGAAAGAAGGGTAGGACTTTGCTCCTGCCCTTGGGGGATGTACAATTGAACACCTAGCAGTATAAAATGTAATTAAGTTGTACGAGTTCAGAGGAGGAAGCTGAGGAGGTTACAAGTAGGATTAAGTTGGAAATGATGGATCAATAGAATTTATATGAGTAAGAGAAATGAGAAGAAATTCCAGAGAAAAACAAGGACACTAAAAGGCTAAAAAGTCAGGTTGACGATAATCAATAAAGGAGGGTCTTTTTTATTTAAACAGGGAGTCTTGTCCTGTAGGACTAGAGAGTTTTAGACTTTACAGGTTTTAAAACAACTCAACAGAGGTGAAAGGAGGGATAGACACAGCAGGTACAGTGGGCAGGGAACATGATGGCTGTGTGGCAGTCTAGATTTGAGAAACTGAGGCCACACAAAGGGCAGATGAAAGAGAAACTTCTAAAGAAAGACCAACAGAACTTTGGTTAAAAAGGTCTTTGTGAGGAGTAGAGTGGGGCCTGGAAGGGAAAAGGAAGACAAAGAAACAGATGTCCAGATAATTCTCATATTTTGTACCTCACTGAATGGAAGAATGACTTTACCATGTATAGAAACGTAAAAGTCAGGATAGGAAGTCAGTTGGAAGGAAAATGGTGAGTTTGGTATCAGAGTTTGTATGTGTTTATTGCAACATCTGTGTGCAAATAAACCACAAGCTCGGTAGAAATGTAGTGCAGTCGTGTAGACGGGGTAGAAATAATAATTGTTAGTGTATTGTGGCAACCCTAGGGATTAGTGGTAGGAAAAGGCTATAGTATCTTCCTTCTTCCCCACAATCTTCTATAAGAGGGTATGGTACAGTGAAAGTCAAGAGCCAGATAGAGTCATACCAACATTTATATAAAGCAGGTACAAAACAGTTATAGCCTGTTTCTGCAAGCTTATAGAAATTCTGTTCTGTCCTTAGGCATTTTGACAAACATCTTGTCTAAAAGATTCTTTATGAGGTAGATGCAATGATATTCTGATGCCAGGAGCAACCAACCTTCTAGTCATATCTGTCAACAATGTCATCTGTTAAATGTGTGTGGAGGTAGACACAGGGCAGGTAGAGGAGTAGACTGAGGGTTGGTTAGAGAACTCATCGTGCTTCATTGCATAAGGGCAGTGTAACCCACAATATTTCTCTAGCCAATCATGTGTCTCATATGCCACTTTTTTCACAGATTTAACATGATTTTGTTTTTGTTTCTAGTTGGAGTCTTACTCTGTCACCCAGGCTGGAGTGCAGTGGCTCCCTCATGGACATCCCAGAATCAACCTGCTGGGCTCCAGCGATCCTTCCGCCTCAGCCTTCCAAGTAGCCAGAACTACAGGTGTACACTACCACACCCAGCTAATTTTTTGACTTATTGTAGAGACGAAGTCTCACCATGTTGCCCAGGCTGGTCACAGACATGCGGACTCAGGCACTCCTCTTGTCTTGGCCTCCCAAAGTGCTGGGATTACAGGCTTGAGCCACAGCGCCCAGCCGTAACATGATTATTAACAGCCCTTGTGTAAAATGGTGCTCCTGCTTATGTGAATTTAAATAACAGTATTGGAAATTCTTGTCACATACACCTCACCCCAATCACCGGGGATGTGAATTCCTGATCAGGGTTCCTCAACTACTAGTTAACCACACACATATACAGAAGTATTTTAAAGTAAGTTACACCCACAGAAAGGCAAGCCCAAAGAGACAAAATTTGAAAACCACATGAGCCATTGAGGCTTCTGAGGGACAGAAGTAATAGAGGAAGAACACATTAATGGAATGAGAACATTTCAAGACAGTCAAGGATGCCCACCAACAGCAAAGCCTTCAAAGAAAAGGGCTATGGGATTTGGAGATTAGGGAAGTAATTGGTGACCTTGAAGAGAACAGGCTGTGAGGGCAGTTGAGAAAGAAACAAGGTGGCAGGAGGGAGTATGAACCACAAGTGGGAGTGGCAGGTATGAGCCACCTCTTTTAAGAAACTCTGTCCCAAACAGGGATCATTCTTCAGGGGCAGATGGGGTAGCAGGGGTGGAGTATGAAGAACCACATTGAGGACCTAGAGTTCCATTTTAATGCCATCTTGAGAGGCCCCTGCTGCAAGACTACTTTATGATAAGAGCCCTTTAGGAGTTGGATAACTCAGGCTCTGTGACCCACCAAAGCGAAATATGGGCAATGTGAAGGAAAAGATTCCAAGTATATGATTTCTGTTCTTTTGTAGCCATGGTGAGGTCTGTTATGCATGTAGCTTTGTTTCCTTCTTTTCCTTCCTGATGCAAATGTAGTGAGTGACTCCAGGTGTCCCAGCTGGTATGAGAGAGGCTCTGTCTTCAAAGGGCCCACAGGTGAGTTTGAAGGAAATGGTCACTGCAAGGTACTATGCGCTAGAGGCATAGAGGAGGAGTTGTGGAAATGTCGCCTGGAAAGACTTCTTAGAAAAAATCTTAAGGGTGGTTAGGAGTTTGCAAGCCAGAAAACCAGCTAGAATTGATGAAACAAACATTTCTTTATCAGATGGATTTGTCCAGCTGGGAAAGAGAGAGAGTTGGGAAAGTGAAAGGAAGCCTGAGGAAGTGATGCTTACGTTCTGCCTCTTGTTCTTCATACTATGGGACACCCTGTATGCATCTTTGCTTAACAGTTTAATGAGAAAATAAAAATATGACTGTGTGCTTGTGGTGACAGCAAAGAGAGTCATTTTATGCATAATGGACCTGAATTCCAAATAATAAAATAGGGACTAAAATAGCATTTATAGTCATGTGGTCATAATGTGTTTGGGTCAGGCGCTGCCTACAGTGAAAGATATGGCTTGCCCAAAGAGCTGAACCTTGAGACAAGTAACACACAGATACACAGTGGAAAGTCCAGCCATCCCACTGTGAGAGTACTGGCAATAACTAGATATCACACCCGTTTGGAGCTTGTCTTCCTCGTTTCTGGATCTCAATGACCCCTCAAAAGTAGGAGAGTTGTTTCTGCAATGCCTGGAGCTGCTTCAGCAAGGTACTCTGTGGATGTCTTCTCTAATCTTTTCTGATGACACGCCTGGTGACCTTTAGTGGCACTCAAACTGTTTAAGGGAAAAGAAAAAAATAAAGTGCAGAAGCCTAAACAATCCAGTCCCCAGGATTAGCAGCCCATGTCCAGCCTTCGTCTTGAATCCTTCATCTTGCTCAGTTTCCCATTAACATGAGACAAGGTATTAAAGAGGTCGGGGTTTTGAGCAAAGATGGTGTGCTTGGTTTTCTTTAGAGGTCTATTTTTGCAGCGTATTTTAAAGCCTCACTTCACAAGTTTATTTACAAGTAACTCAAGAGGCTCCCTGAAAAAGCTAAAGACGATTTTTAGACGAAAATTTTGTGGCTCAAAGAGGAGCACTCACGGTATTAATGTGAAACTACCTGTTCCCAATCCCCTTTCAATAGCATGTCAGGGAGCAAAGTCTCCCTTATAAAATCTGACAAGCGTATGTTCTTGAGGAAGTGGAGGGGAAGCTCTCCGTTCATATGACTAATTAGACGGGCTTCATGCTGGGTTGCTCTTTTTTGATGCAGGTCCTGGTCCTAATTGTCAGTTTGCTCCTCAGGAAAGTAAGGTTGAGTTCAAATACTAATGTGGCCTGTTTTCTCTTAGCATTCCTGACCTGAAACTGATGCGGGGTGACAGGGGACAGACGGGATAGAGACTCATTGCACTCAGAGTAAACCTTTTCAAGTTCCCCACGAGGAAGACGGGAACACTAGGAGTAGCTTCTAAGGGCTGTGTTCATCACTTAACGTGGCTCACACCAGCTGGGATTTCTGCCCAGGAGATCGCTGGCCTCTGTGATGAGCAGCCAAGCCCTAGTGAAGAGTTCAGGGAAGCTTATTGGCCAAGTCCGCTTGGACAGTTCTCCAAAGCGCAAGGCAGTTATTAGCAACAGACATGGCCAATGTGTTTCGGGGTGATGCTGGGAAATGGGATGTGAGAGATCGATTGCAAGAATGGCTGCAATTCTTTACTCTTCTTTACAGTCACACACTTTGTGATGTGGCTTTACAACTCTGCCTAGCAATAGGTGGGATCTGTTTCCTCAATCTTAAATCTGGACGGGCATTTTGTGTTGACTAGTTGAATGAAGTGGAAGTGATTTTATGTCATTTCAAGCCTAGATCTCCCGAGTTTCGAGCCCTTACTACGCTCTCTCTCTTGAGAGAATGCATTGTGTACAAGCCAGATGAGGAGAGATCACATGCAGCAAGGCCAAAGCTGCCCAGTTGAGGTCATCCTGGACCATTCTGTGCCCAACTGACCTACCATGTGACTGTATGAGCAAACTCACCTGACATCAACCACCCAGCCAACTTGAAGGGCTATGAGCAAAAAGAAATGCTTATTGCTTTAAGTGATTAAATATTGGATTGTGGGTTAATTTAGGTCACTTAAGAAGCAAATGCCAAGGTAGAATTAAATGTGCAACGGTCGGGTGCGCTGGTTCACCAGCAATTTGGGAGGCTGTGGTGGGAGGATTGCTTAAGCCCAGGACTTTGAGACCATCCTGGACAACATAGCAAGGATTTGTCTCTACAAAAAAAAAAAAAAATTAGCCAGGCATGGTATAGTCCCAGCTACTTGGGAGGCTGAGGCAGAAGGATCACCTGAGCCCAGGAGGTCAAGGATGCCATGAGCTGTGACCATACCACTGCACAACAGTCTGGATGACAAAGTGAGACCCCTACTCAGGGGAAAAAAAGAATGAAATGTTCAAGAGATTTATTGGCTGAATTGCCTGTGAAGGATGAAGAGGAGGAAGAGAGAGGTGAGGAGAACCTCCAGATTAAGATAAAGTCTGAGATATGGAGAAAGGAAAATTGGGTAGAAGTCTCAGACTGCAAGCGGGTTCTACAAAAGTTCTGGCCAGCCTGATGGGTAGTTCTTGAGCTAAAGTCACTATTTGAGAAGGCCTGCATATCACAGAAGCTTGAGTAACCCCATTGTCCTCAGTCATTGGCTGGGAGTAGACTGGGGGAAGTGTGGCCTCCATGTGGATGGAGCTGAAGGATAGCTGCTGGGGCCATTAGTCTCCAAGGCAGAAGATGGTTTGTAATGCAGAATTATTGGAGCAATAGACCACTGATAGATTTTTGTGCCTCTCAAGGTTTTTGCTGTGTCCTGAGCTTGATCTTTCTTTACCAAGTATGTCTCATTAATTATAACTAGGGCAAATCTTTTCCTTGAATAACATCAAAGTTTTTTAAAAGCTCTTTGCTGCTTGCAGCACCTTAACCTGGAATGTCCTGACAAAATGGCAACAGACATTCCACTCCCATAGAGGTCTAAGAAACGTGTAAATTGCTCATCATTTTGCCAAAAACGTGTTTCACAGTATCCTTCTCCATGGTATGTAGGAGGGAAACAGAGTCCTTGGCTAAAAGAGGCTTTCAATTTCCCAGATTTGAAATTGGCTTCAACCTGTGAGATGGAATTTGTAAAATATTGTTGATGGCAAATTCTTTATGTATTTATATGATTTGGATTAGCATGCCTCAATATTATTGTTTTTATGAAACAATTTAATTATTAAGCATTTGCAATCACTATACTTAATTAGTTTTTTATAGCTATCTGGGAAAAAGAAGATACGACCTCAGATTCAATTAACATTTCTGTAGCTCCGTTTGTATGCTAGGCACTTTGTCAGGGATAATATTTTATTGAATTCTCACCAAAACCATGGGAGGTGCTGATTATCTCCATTTGTCTCAGGGATCACACTGCTGTGGCAGAGACAGATTGGAGAGAATCAAGTCGTCTGACTTCACAATTCATGTACTCAACAAATATTCACTGAGCATCTAGTATATTCTAGGATTTGTGCTATTTGATATCAACACAGTTCCTGTTCTCAAATTGCTCACAGATTAGTAGAGGAGACAGACATCATATTCATACATACTCAGTGAGCTGTGTGCCAGATAAGCACAGGGCACTATGGACTGAAAAATGGTACCTGTTATGGGCTAAATTATGTTCCCCCAAATTTGTATGATGAAGCCCTAACCCTCAGTACCTCAGACTATGACTGCATTTGGCAGTAGGACCTTTAGAAAGGTAACTAAGATAAAATGAGATCATATGGTGGGACCCTAATTCAATATAACTGATGTCCTATTGAAGAGGAGAGTAGGACACAGATATGAGTATGCACAGAGGAATGACCATGTGAGGACACAGTAAGAGAAGACGGCCATCTACAGACAAGGAAGAGGTCTCAGCAGAATCCAGCCTTGTCAACACCTTTATCTTGGACTTCTAGCTTTCAGAATTATGAGAAAATAAACTTTTGTTGCTTAAGCCACCTGGAATGTACTATTTTGTTATGGCAACCTGAACTGACTAGTATAGCACTTAACCATAGTAGGCAGTGTTGCAGGGAGGAAGATGATACAGGAGCATCCCAAACAGAGAGTCGGTGGGATGTAGTAGTGCCAACATGGAACTGAGAGGAACTGCCTGGCAATCCATTCACAGAAGAGCCTTCTGCAAGGCACATCCTCTCCCTGGGCCTCAGTTTTCTCATCTGTGAAGTGAAAGAATGTGCCTAAAGGTATGTTTCCCAAAATACGTTTCATGGAACACAGACCTCTTAAGATACTCCTCAAAAAAGTGAGGAGGGTAACTGAGACCAAATGCATTTGGGAACACTGTACACTGACCTTTCTCTTGGATATTCAGAGCACAGAGTTGTACATTCTAGGGTCTGAGAAGTCCTGCAGGAAAAAATTCCTGTTTTTGCTTTTTTTTGGTAGAGTTCACTCAACTTATTTAGCCATGTGATTCTGTCTCCACTTCACACTCAGTACTTGTGTTCCAAACAGCCCACTTTGGAAAACTCAGTCTCAAGTGTCTTATTTCTTTATTTTCCAACTTCCATGCTTAATAACTTAAAAAAAAATCCCAAGTATACAATTTTCAGAGAGAAGGGGTTTGGCCTGTGACTTAAACCACTCTTCTAAAGAAATAGTTCTTACACTGGGACAAATGGGAAGGAGATGGCATTCAGTTAGTGATAACTTTCTCTTCATTTCTAACATTTAAACCTGTTGTTTTTTTTTTCTTGACTTACTTCTTTAGCAAAAAGTCACTGGACAATATTGACTAATAGTGGTGATAGTGGGAATCCTTGGTTTGCTTCTGACTTTAATGCAAACACTATAGTATTTCACCATTAATTTGATGTTGGCTGTTGATCTGAAAAAGCTGTCCTTAACTGTATCAAGGGTATACTTTTCTATTTTTAGTTTTAAAAGAGTTTTTGCAGGAATGGTTGTTGACTATTAACAAGAATTCTTTTTGGCTTCTTTGGGGCTAACTACATAATCTTTACTCTTTGAGTTATTAATTTGATAAATTATATTAATTGGTAAATTTACCCTTACATTCTTAGGATAATAGTGATTTGGTCATGATATAGGGTGATGTGTTCATTGGTTTCAGAATTTCAACCCTGATATAATTACTAACTTTCATCTGGCTGGTATTAGATGTATATATTACAGAAACACTTGAAAGAAAACAGATTTGTGCTAATGAGAATTTCACCATATCCAATCAGGGTGCTTTAGTTCCCATTAGATAATCAAACTACCCAGCTCTGGTTCAAGGTGATGCCAGTCAACTGTTAATCTATTTGAATATTCAGTAATGCATGAATAGAATTTAACAAGCAACAAATACTCTCCAGGGAGGGATTTCCAAGGAAAATTTTGTCATACAAATCTCAGTTTATACGAATTTGTTGTAGGAACAAAAATATGGAAAGATTTATTTTTTGAAGGTTAAATTATGAAATAAGACAAGGAAAAAGGGAGTTTTAAAAGATATCTTAGCATTTTTCTTTTGCAAATTTTCTTTTACTAACCCCACTCTCATAAAATACTGATGTATAAAAATACTTTTTCTGATACACAGTTACAGTTCTAGCTGTGAAAACACCACATCTGATAGCTATTTAAAAAGCACTTACCTGCTTCTTGTCATATGATACTAGCTAAAAAATGTGATATCTTATCTAAACCCCTTCCCAGATTGACTTTTAGAATATGTAAACAATAGAGCTGGACTAATTATTATGATAAAGTAAAGTGGAAAAAATCATTAAGACTGATATTCTATATCTCTTATCTTAATAATGTAAAACAAACAAAGAAAATAAGACACCAAGGGAAATTGCATTGGACTTATTTATTTGGTAGTTAACTGGTTTATTTCACATTTATTTTCTATTTAAATACTTATTCAAATATTGATAGTAATTCTCAGATACATATCAAATGATTAATTTATGCTCATCTCAGCAATGTTTCCCAGCTATGGAGATAATCAGGCTTTGGAGATCTTCAGAAAAACATACACGTTAAGCCAGTAATGTCGTTAGCCTCTTAATTTTTCTTACAACTATAGCAATAACCCTGGAGCTCAGACTGTGTAAAATCACTGCTAGTGAAACAATGGGAAAAACCTACATGGTTTCTCCAATCCCAGGAATTCTTAGACAATGTCTCTGCTAAAAGAGAAGCATAAATGAATGGATTGTAGAATATTAGGGCTAAGAGGGACCCTGATGTGCTGGTGATAGCTCAGCCACCTTTATCACCAGTATTCCCTTACCTTTTTGAGTATCAGTGAAGCACTGAAGACAAATGTCATGCCAAGAAGTTGAAGAACAGTCTCAGACAATAGCAGAGTGGTACTATATTTTCTTTTACTATGCAGAGCAAATCTATGACCCCAAGGTAAGGATATTCTCCTCTTGAGAGAATGCCAGAAATGTGTGTGAACTTGGAGATTCTTTTGTTCCACTAGTTTATTTGAGATATAAAACTAAGAGGTGCTAGAGTGCTTGAACAACATGCTTCCCAACTACGACAGATTGCTTATGTGCTCAACTGTCTTATTTATTTGTACTGGGCTCCCAGGAAAACTGCATTTCCCAAACTTGTGGTTAGGCTGGAGTACGACTACCCATGGGATGTGGGCCAAGGTGATGGGGTCCATGCTAAGCCTGCCACAGCCCCCATCTCACTCATTAGTAGAATGCAAAGGACCCTGTGGAGGACTTGGGAAATCCTAGAACATCGCAGGCAGCACAAGATGTGAAGAACTGGCATCCCTGAAATATTACGTGGAAGGCCAGACACATGAGTGAGGAATACACCCTTATAGAGTTAGGTCATTGATGATCACACAATTTGGTGGTGGTGACAAAACTAAAACCAGAATTTCTAATATCCCATCCTTGGTCCCAATTGCATATAATCCTTTAGGCAGAATTATTTATATCCAAAGACCTCATGAAATGTTTTTGTTATTGAAAACCTTCCAAGAGAGGGGAAGTTTAATTTTCACAAAACTGAAATAATACATGTTCATATGGTCATACTCAAGAGTTCCCAGTGTCTCTCACAGTAACATGTATTTTTATTCTTTGAGATACAGGTAATGGGCAATTATTCAATGTGAAAAGGACTGTAGTTTTTTGATTGCTTAGAAGACATGCAGGAACTTTGCAATGTTTAGGTACCTCTGGAAACTTCTCAGGAGTCAAGGGAAATGACTCAGTCTGCTTAGGGAAAATAGACTCATTTGCTTTTTAAAAATAATTCCTGTTACAATTAGCTTGGAAAGTGATTTAAGAATGCTATAGGAGTAGAATATTGTACTCGACTCTCTACCTGTTGAATGAGTGCTGAGCTCATATTAAACTCTGGATGGCCTGTCTCTAAAATCATGAGTGAGTTCACCAGCCATCTCATTTCATGTTTATGGAGAGGTGAAGAGAATATTTGCTACTTCTAGCCATTTTGGTAGACTCATTGAGGTACCTCATTGTGCCAGAAACGGTGAATTTTTTTTCATAGTTTTAAATACTGAGCTTTTCAGTGGTGTTTTCTGTGGGATTTTTTGGGTTCTTTCTTTCTGATCTATATTTCTGATTTTTAAATTTTTCAGATTGGAATAAAGGATGATTTACTTTAATTTTTTCATATCGCTTATTTTATTTGTGTCATTTATATACTTTTTGGAAAAAGTAAAATTCTTGATGAACATTTTTAACTTGAGTTGAATCAACTGACAAGTTGTTCACTTCTCAGATGGATGAGTTGTAATTGACTTCCTTCAGAGACTGTAGCCTAATTTTCAGGGGAGATTAGGATGGAGTTTGAAAAACCAACGTCTATTTCAAGAAGTTAGAAAGATGAAAGCAAATAAATCCAAATAAAGTGGAAGGAAATAAATAATCAAGATGAGAGTGGAAATTAAGAAAATAGAAAACATACATACAATAAAGAGGATAAATAAAATCAAAAGTTTGTTTTTGAAAAGGTTAATAAAATACATCAATAAATCAATTGGCAAAATTGATCAAGAAAAAGGAGATAACTCTCTTGTTTTCTAATATATTCATTTAAGGCTAAAATTTCCCCTCTCAAACACTCCTTTAGCTGCAACCCGCAAATTTTATTTATTCATTTATTTTTTCTCTTTTAATTTTATTTTGAAATTTTGGGGTACAGTTCAAGGTTAGGCATACAAATGTTCATTGTGCAGGTACCCTTATTGATGAGGTATGCCACCCCTTCCCCAGGCGGATATCAACTACTGTCAATCCCAGCTACCCACTCCCCACCCCCCTCCCTGCAGTTTCCCACTACTTTCAATCTCTTTCCTACAGTAATACAGTAGTTGTTCAAGGTTCACTTATGAGTGAGAACATGTGATACTCAGCTCTTTGTTTCTGTGAGAGATTGCTCAGTATTATAAACTCTAATTCCATCCATGTTGCTACGAAGTTCATGATTTTGTTCTTCTTTATGGCTGTGTAATATTTCATTGTATATATGTACCACATTTTTTTTATCCAGTCCTCTTTTGATGGGCAGCACGGTTGGTTCCATGTTCTTGCTATTGTGAACAATGCTGCGATAAACATACATGTGCAGGTATCTTTTTTTATAGAGTGACCTGAGTTCTTCAGGGTATATTCCCAGTAGGAATATTGAACCTCCAAGTTTTAAAAGTAGATCTTTTTTGTTAGCATTACATTCAGACAATTTCTAATTCCATTATGATTTCTTCTTTGACTCACAGAAGTTTTATGAGTATATTTTTCAATTTTTAAAATTATGGGTATTTTCTACATGATTTCAATTATTTCAAATTTGATGAGATTTTATGATCTAGTATATCTCTCTTAAAAAATAATTCCGTTTGTGAAAGAAAGACACAGAACTGACAGTGTTCTGCATATGCCTGCTGGTATAAGTATGCAATCATGTTGCTGATGTCTTTTATGTTCTTACTAATGTTTATCTGTCAGCAAAGATACAGAAGATTTCAACACCATGATTACAAATAGCTTTCAGTTTCTGAGAGAGAAGTCTATAGATTTGTCTAGTTGTTCTCTTTGCTCTGTCAAAATTTCTCTTTATGTATTTTGAAGTCATATTTTAATTTGTATATATATTAGTGAAATAAAACTTTATGTTATATTGCATGTCTTTAATCTCTAGTAACTTTCTTGTCCTAAAGTCTACATAGTTTAATATTGATATAGCCACAGCAGCATTCATTTGGTCATTGTTTGCATAGAATATATACAAATACTATATAATATGATATATATAATATACAACTATCTTTACTTTTTTGTTCCTTGTTTTTGATATATGTCTTATAAACCATATACTGTCTCATTTTTTTCTTAAGCCCAGTCTGATCTCTGTCTATTAATTGGAGCATTTTTTTTTTTTTTTTTGAGTTGGAGTCTCACTCTGTTGCCCATTCTGGAGTGCAGTGGCCGCTCCTGGCCACCGCAGCCTTGACCTGCTGGGCTCCAGCGATCCTTCCGCCTCAGCCTTCCAAGTAGCTGGAACTATAGGCGCGCGCTACCACGCCTGGCTAATTTTTTGATTTATTGTAGAGATGCGGTCTCGTCTGCCCAGGCGGTTCTCGAACCCACAGGCTCAGGCAATCCACTCACCTCAGCCTCCCAAAATGCGGGATTACAGACTGAGCCACCGAGCCCAGAGCATTTAATCTGCTTCTGCAGTGAGAGGTAGTGTAATAGAGTAATATGACCAAATTAGTCAAAAAATTTTAGACCCTAACCAGGCTCGGTGGCTCAGGCTGTAATCCCGCGCCTTTGGGAGGCTGAGGTGAGTGGATTGCCTGAACCCACGGGTTCGAGACCCGCCTGGACAGCGAGACCTCATCTCTACGATAAATCAAAAAATCAGCCGGGCGTGGTAGCGCGCGCCTGTAATTCCGGCTACTCTGAAGGCTGAGGCGAAAGGATCGCCGGAGCCCAGCAGGTCGAGGCTGCGGTGGCCAGGAGCAGCCACTGCACTCCAGTCTGGGCGACAGAGTGAGACTCCAACTCAAAAAAAAAAAATTTTAGACCCAATTTAGCAGCTTGTCTTGTGGTTGTAGACAGTAAGACTTGTTTCAGCTATTGACTGGGAAATTCCTTCCTGTGTCTCTGAATGATACCCAAACAAGTCAGATACCAGACAGGGTCCTTCTAGGCATTCCTTTTGGTTTCTGAGAGTCATATTATCTGATGGAGCACAGGAGATGGAGGGCAGGAGAGACTCGCCCAGTAGGCCATTCACCCTGGCTCCTCACACATGACAAGTGCCAGGCCAGATTGCCCTCACATCCAGAATGCCCTGAGGGTTGTTCCGTTCTTTCTGTGGCTCCCAGTGACTGGCAGCAAAGTGGCCATGTGCAGATTCTCAAACTTCTTTACACAGTTGGGGCTGTGATGTGGGGGAAGAACTTTCTACCTTTGGCATTTGTCTAAGGAGAATGAATTTCCTTCTGAAGGAAGACAACCCTTTTTCCTTTTCTATTCCAGATTTGAAAATCTGATGACATGATTCCAGTTCATTCTGCAGCTTGTTGACTTTTAGGCCTGATAAATCTCCCTGTGTATTCTTGACTATGCTATTTATATGAAATTGTGTTCCTTTGTCTCTTCCACGTAGACTCTGAAGACCATGAATAAACACTTGTTCATCCTTGATTTCCCCTGTGTCCTGGCATGCTATTAAATGATGGTGACATGAAAATTGAATAAGTGATATGTAAAGTAGTTATTTTATTGGTGAGCATGAAAGAATCATAAAAACTTACTGACATTAGAGAAAACGTCTTTCACACCTATTTACACCTATTTGGGAGGAGTTTATTGCTATTAAGTGGTAAGACATAGCCAGGCTCGGTGGCTCAGCCTGTAATCCCGCGCCTTTGGGAGGCTGAGGTGAGTGGATTGCCTGAGTCCGCGGGTTCGAGACCCGCCTGGGCAGACGAGACCTCATCTCTACGATAAATCAAAAAATTAGCCGGGCGTGGTAGCGCGTGCCTGTAATTCCGGCCACTCGGAAGGCTGAGGCGGAAGGATCGCCGGAGCCCAGCAGGTCGAGGCTGCAGTAGCCAGGAGCGGCCACTGCACTCCAGTTAGGGCGAGAGAGTGAGACTCCAACTCAAAAAAAAAAAAACGTGGTAAGACATGCTTAATCATTATTTATAACTTCAAGTTTAAAACAATGTTTTTTAGCCGGGCTCGATTGCTCAGCCTGTAATCGCAGCACTTTGGGAGGCTGAGGTGAGTGGATTGCCCGAGCCCGCGGGTTCGAGACCTGCCTGGGCAACTTGGTGAGACCTCATCTCTACAATAAATCAAAAATTAGCCGGGCGTGGTAGCGCGCGCCTGTAGTTCCAGCTACTTGGAAGGCTGAGGCGGAAGGATTGCCAGAGCCCAGCAGGTCGAGGCTGCGGTGGCCGAGAGCGGCCACTGCACTCCAGTCTGGGTGACAGAGTGAGACTCCAACTCAAAAATAAAAATAAAAAATAATACATAATAAAACAATGTCTTTTTTGTTCCTAGTTTGTAATGCAAATTCTTATTTTGCATTAAATTCTCCCCAGCATCTCTTGGTGTTTTTGTTCCTTCTAAGAGGAGCTGAGGGTGATAATTATGAAAAAGGGCAGATGCCTGGTTTGCATCTGTTAGAATCTAACCATCCCCATGATGTTCAGGTTTCAGCAAAAGGATGTGTTACCAAGGACTTTAAGCCATTGCAGCTTAGTCTTTCCTGCCAGGTAGGAGATAAATGTCGTTTAAGATATGAGCTGCTTTAAAGCCAGATTATATCATCTATAATAACACTGCAAGCTGTCCAACAATTGACTGATATTGCATTGAACATGAAAGAAGCTCAACATCTCTTCCAATCATTTAAATTATAAATTGAGACTAGTGCCCTCTCAACCCAAACAATCACAGCATCCTTGAGGACTCTGCCCTGTCGAAAATAGCTGCTTGGCAAAGAGGGAAGGACTGCTAGAAACTGAATGGATAAAGGCAACTCCTTCTAACTAATGGCTTCTGAGGGAATTGTGGGATCACTGACCATCATTTATGATATTCTCTGGGTTTTAGGTATATAAAATTATTCATTCCAGGTTTTTAGTTAATGGGGTTCTGGCAGTTGTTGACTTTGTTTTAGTAGAATATATGCTGATGTCATGTCTGAAACAAAAAAATACATCTGGAAAGTTCTTCAGTGTTCTAAGGGAAGGTATAGGAAGCAGGACAAAAACTACCACATATTTGACAAAGTTTGGGGTTGGTCTCAAAGACTTCCTCCTTCCTCGTATGGATCTGAGGCTATTTGAGCTACAGGCACTATTTTGGAGGTAGTCCTCCTCTGGTTCTTAGAGGAAGGAAATTCATTGTTGGATTGGAGAAGAAAAGGGACTTGATCTTGGGTGCTGAGATATTAGGAGGGCTTTACAAAGAAGTAGCAGAATAAGAAAGATACTGATAATAGTAGTACCCATGGATGTACCAGGGGAAAATGGTCACGAGAATTCAGCATGATATGGTTAGACGGTTTCTCCATGGAGACTACATTGACATCTTTGGGAAGACAACTCTTCTTGGGAAGAGTTCCCTGAACAATGTAGGACATTAACCATGCCTGGTGATTATGGCAGATTAGTCATTGTGTAACAATCAAATATTCTCCTATCCACTTATAAAGGCTCCCTAGGGGAATGACACTGCTCTCCTTCTAGGACCACTAGCATATGTTCAAGAATTCTGGATCTGACTGTGCTTTGCTAGTAACATATTGTGAGTTTCTCGAAAAATCATTTCTTCCTATATAGGCATTCATATTTTGATCTGGAAAAGTAAAAGAATTGGAAGTTCTATACCTTACATCCATCAGTTCTGACATCCATTGAATTTCTAAGTACAACAGATGTTAGTGACCTCCCTGGTTTCTAAAAAAGAGACTAAGTGTACCCCAGAAAACCATAGGAAAAAGTGAAGTATGAGATCATTCGCAAACACTAAACATAGGTAGTGAATTTCAGGCATTGTGGCGCCTCCAGAACTGATAGAATTTTTTCCCCTTTCTTGAACTGTGACTACTTTCTATTTGTATTGGGTTGGAATGGGAAGAAAATCAAATAAAATTGGATAGTAAAAAAGTTTCTTAGTTTTAAGTGGGTTTGATAAGAAATTATTTATAATGTTGTTGCTAGCCTCCTGTTTATTTCATTTTAAACTTCGTCCCTCTTCCACCTTAACCCTCCCTCCAAGGGCCAGGCTTTTATCACTGGGATCATTTGATAAAAGTCCTGCTTTGCTGTGTGAGATTGCAAAAAGGATCTGTGTACCCAGGAACATTCTCACCATTTTCAAAGTATCCAATTTTTGTCTCACTTTCTTGGTAGAAACGTGTCCCCTTGGGGTGTTCTTATTCACTTGAGTGCTTTAAGTCTATATTAATACATTTATTTAACTAGACCATTAATCAATATTTCATGGGATATATTGAGGAGACCCATTTAATCTCTTTTAGTCTCTGCAGGTGTAGGAGTGAGAGAAAGCACTGGCCCGAGAAGACGGGAGTCATTTACACACAAATAAAGATGTTCTTATCGATCATGGGCTTGTTGGGATAATAATACGTGTAATGAATCATTTATGGAAAGGGGACAGGAAATTTTATGCTTTAAGGATGAGATTTTTGGGTCCTTAAATATATATCAGAGTAACATTATTGAAGGAGTCAAGGGTAACCATTGGATTGACCTCCTAGCAAGGAAAATTACTAATAAAGACAGAATGATTTGAATAGCCAGACTAATTAAGACCACAAATGATCCCAATATTTGTAAACCAAAATATTCTGAAGATATCCAGAGTTCTGTCACCCATGGTGAAATAAGACTCAATGAGTGGGAAGGTTGGAGTAGATTTTTGGTAATGTATATAGTATGGTGGCAAGTAGTCTTGAAATTAAAATGTCTTAGTTCAAATTCTGGCTCTAACACTGATGAGCTATAAGACTGTGGACATTTTACTTTTCATCTCTCAAATGTCACTTCCTGATGCTGTAATGTTTGAATAATAGCTACCATGTGTTAAGCACTTGTTATTCACAAGGTACTCATTTGAGTTTTTGACATATATCTTTTATAATCCTCAAAATAATCCTTAGAGGAAAATGCTATTGATTACTGTAGCCACGTAGTAAGTCTATAAAGAGGAATTTCTTTCACTTTTGTCTTCATTTTCAAGATTGTTTTAGCTGTTTTAGTTCCTTTGTTTTTCATATAAATTTTAGGATAAATTTGTCTTATTGCGTTTTTGATAAGAATTCCATTTAACCTATAGATCAATTTGGGGAGAAAGCACATCACTATTATGTTGAGTTTTCCAATCCATGAAAATGGTATATCTATTTAAATAAATAGATCTTTGATTTCTTTCACCAGCTTTTTATAATTTTTCATATATGTGGGTTGACCCCCCAAAAATCAGAATTAGTTTTTGGAGGGCAGGTCCCTAGTACAGACTTTACCAACCACTAGGTAAATGTTCTAGGAACCCATCAGCATCAGTGTACCAACTAGTGTTGTTGTGAGAAGTTGAATTTTTTTTTTTTTTAGGGTTTATTTCTATGTGTTTGCTCATTCCATGATAGGTGATTTATGATGCACCTGCCCACACCGTGCTGAATATTCAGCAGTTTTTGACCAAAACCAGCATGATCCCCATGCCCCACCCTCCCTATGCACCTGATATCACCACAAGCAACTTTTTTTTTGTTTCCCTGGATAAAAAAAAGTCCTGAAAGGGAAATGTTTTGCCAATGTGGAGGAGGTGAAACAAAAAACGGCAGAAGCACTAAAAGGCATCCAAATTGACGAGTTCAAAAACTATTTCGAATAGTGGAAAAGGTGTCTCAACAGGGGTATTGTATCAAATGGAGAGGACTTTGAAGGTGACTGAAGTTTAAATATGTAAGAATAAATATACACTTTCTTACGAATACATTCTGGGGTTTTTTTTGGTCTGCCCCATAACATTCTGTACATGTTTTGTTAGATTTATATGTAATAATTTCATTTTTTGGAGGGATTATAAATGGTATTGTGTTTCTTAATTTCAGTTTTTACATATTCATTTTTATAGAAATATGATTAGTTTTTGTTTGGTGGTCTTGAATTTTGCAACCTTGCTGAATTCACTGTTAGTTCTAGGATTTTTTTTTGGTCAGAGATTTCTTGGGATTTTCTATGTAGACAGTTATTTTCTTTGCAAATAGGAAATGTCTTATTTCTTCCTTTCAAATCTGTATGCTTTTTATTTCCTTGTCTTGCCTTATTATGCTGGCTAAGACTTCTAGTATTACATTGAACAAGATTGGTGAAAACTAATGTATTATGCATATTTTAAAATTTTCTGCATATTATAATGTTTTGACATAAACAAACGTCTTTCTGGCTGGGAAAAATGGTCTTTTCTCGGGCTAACCAATTATTTGGGAGATAGCAAAGGGCCTAGAGATTAGCATGTCTATGATATGCAAACTAACCGGTATAGGGCCATAACTCCTCTATCTGGCCTTTGTATCCCAAGCAGCAATATTCCTCTGTGTTAATAGTCCAGGACTGGGAGGCTGAGGTGAGTGGATTGCCTGAGCCCGCGGGTTCGAGACCCGCCTGGGCAGCGAGACCTCATCTCTACAATAAATCAAAAATCAACCGGGTGTAGTAGCGCGCGCCTGTAATTCCGGCTACTTGGAAGGCTGAGGCGGAAGGATCACCGGAGCCCAGCAGGTTGAGGCTGTGGTGGCCGGGAGCGGCCACTGCACTCCAGTCTGGGTGACAGAGTGAGACTCCAACTCAAGAAAGAAAGAAATAAAATTCCAGGACCAGGTAGGTGCCAGGCAACTAGGAATCACCCCTACAGCTTAAAACCTGTCAACGGCAGGGCTTGGTGGCTCAACCTGTAATCCCAGCACTTTGGGAGGCCTGAGCCCAAGGGTGAGACCAGCCCGGGCAACTTGGCAAGCTTTCATCTCTACAATAAATCAAAAATCTGTGGGTCGTGGTAGTGCACATCTGTAGTTCTGGCTACCTGGAAGGCTGGGGCGGAAGGGTTGCCAGAACCCAGCAGGTCGATGCTGGGGTGGCCATGAGTGTGCCACTGCACTCCAGCCTGGGCGACAGAGTGACACTCCAACTCAAAAAACAAACAAACAAAAACCTGCCAATATTATCTAAACTAGCCAATCCTAAACTATTCAGCCTGCTCCTCTTTGACTTTTCCTCACAAACCCCAATAAAGTCAGTGACCTAATCCCTCCCCTTTCTTCTATCTTGTGTCTCCTGACTGCTCCGGTACCTTTCCCACGTGGTTCTATGTGGCTTGTTCTGTCTCCTGTCTTCAGGACCTTTGAGTATAATAAACTTTGTGTTCTCGAATCCCTCTCTGTCTTCCTTTGTAGCCACACTCATCATTGTCTAAAAAATCTCATTAAGGGCAACTCCTTCGGGTCTCCTCCTAGTGTGGGAACTTTTCTGTACTCTTAATAAATCCTACTTTCTCAAAATAAAATATATTTTTAAAAACCTCATTAAATAATACAAAATAGCCAACATCTCTGCTTTCTTTCTGATCTTAGGGAGAAAGCATTCAGTTTTTCACCATTAACTATAATGTTGAAAGTTTTTTGTAGATATTCTTTATCAAGTTCAGAAAATTCTCTATTTCTGGTGTATGGAGAGCTTTTTCTTTTTCTCTCTCCCCCTTCTCTCTCTCTGTCCCCTTATTGGACAGATCAGAACTTTAACTTTTAAATTGACCTTAAAAATAGTACACTTTGATTTCATGATTATCCACCCTTTTTGATAGTTTGTTTTGTATGTTATTTGTTTGTTTTTGAGTTGGAGTCTCACTTTATTGCCCAGGCTGGAGTGCGGTGGCATGCTCACGGCCAATGCAGCCTCAACCTGCTGGGCTCAGGTGACCCTTCTGCCTCAGCCTTCCAAGCCTGGAACTACAGGCACGTGCTACCAGGCCTGGCTTATTTTTTTATTTATTTACTGTAGAGACGAGGTCTCACCAAGTTGTCCAGGCTGTTCTCAAACCCCTGAACTCAGGCAATCCTCTCACGTCACCCTCTCAAAGTTCTGGGATTACAGACTTGAGCCACCGCATCTGGTCATATGTTATTATTTTATATTCTTTTTTTGTTGTTGAGTCAAAGCCTCATTCTGTCTCCCAAGGGGGAGTGAAGTGGCATGCTCAGTCAATCTTTCTACCTCAGCCTTCCAAGTAACTGGTACTACAGGCACACGCCACCATATCTAGCTAATTTTTGATTTACTGTAGGGATGAGGTGTCACCAATTGCCCAGGTTAGTCTCAAACCCTTGGGGTCAGGCAATCCTCTCACCTCTGCCTCCCAAAGTGCTGGGATTACAGGTGTGAGCCACCGTACCCAGTCAATTTATATTCTTATTTTAAATTAATCTCTTTTTCATTTAATTCATAGCTTCATTTAGTTAAATGCTTAGTTTGTTTTCAGGCTGTTGGTTTTTCTCTGAGCATCCTTTGGACATATTTCTTAGATACCAAATGTCATGTTTTCAATATCACTTATTGCTAAATATTTTCTAATTTCAATTTTATTTTTTCTTTAATCCAAGAATCACTTAGAAATTTTTTTATTTGAAAGTTGATGATGTTTTTGTCTAAACTCTTAAAATGACTGATTTCTACCTTCATTGCTTTGTTGCAAAAGCATATGGCTGGAATAAATTCTGTTAATTAAACTTATAGAGATTTTCTTGTGGCCTAATATATGATCAATTCTTATTCTCATAGAAATGTGCAAATAATTTTCTAATTTGGAGATAGAATATTTATATATACATACACACACACATTTATATGCATATATTCAAATATGCTAATTAAATTGTTTGAATCTTCTATATATTCACTTATAAAAAGTCTGTCAAAGTTTCTCTAAAGTTATTGTTATTTTGTAAATTAATGCTAATGTTGCCATCAGCATTATATGGTCAATGCAATATTTTTTGGTACACAACTATTTTATCTATATTATGAATTTCTATCCTTATCATTGTAAAAATTCACATTTTAACATTTAAAGCCATTTTTCTTTAAATCAATTTGTCTACTATTAAAATTGCCATCTCTGTTTTGTTTTTATTAACATTTTCTTGACATCTCTTTGATTATTATTTCACTTTCAATTCCTCTGTGTGAGTTAATTTTAGTTGTATCATAGTATAAGACAATTTTCTAAAACAAGAATTTAATCCGTTCATATTTATTTTTATCATTAATATATTTGGACTTAATTATTTTTATGTTATTTGATATATTTTGTTTACCACATATCTCTTCCATTTTCTCATGTTCTTGTACTTACTGTTTGTATGGTTTCCTTTTCTTTTTCCTTCTCTCTCAGGTGTGTTGAAAATTTTCACTACTTTTTCTTTTAATAAAGGGTTTTTTAAAAAAATAAAAATAAAGTCTAATTAGAATTTGTTTTTTACAGCAGTATGGTCACAGCAGAATTAAGCAGAAGGTTGATTTCCCACATGTCCTCTGCCCCCACATGTGTATAGCTTCCCCCACTATCAGCAACCCCAACAGAGTGGTACATTTGATGAACTTACATGGAAGCATCATTATCACCCAAAGCCCATAGTTTACATTAGGATTCACTCGGCATATACACTCTGTGGGTTTTGACAAATGTGTCATGGTGTCAATCCACCATTGCAGTATCACAGTGAATAATTTTACTGCCCTAAACATCTTGTGTGCTTCTCCTATTCATCCTTCCCTGCTCCCTAGCAGCTCCCCAGCAACTACCGATTTTTTTCTGTCTCTGTAGTTTTGCATTTTCCCGAATGTCATATATTTGGAATCATATAGTAATGTAGCCGTTTCAGATTGACTTCTTTTACTCAGTAATATTGATTTAAGTTTCCTCCAAGTCTTTCCATGGATTGATAGCTCAATAATAATGAATAATATTCCAATGTCTGAATTGTATTGATAGGAATAATATTCCATTGTCTGGATGCATAACAGTTTATCCATTCACCTATGGAAGGACATCTTGGTTTCTTTCAAGTCTTGGCAGTTATGAATAATACTCATGTTTATAGGTTTAGTGTGGATATAAGTTTTCAACTCATTAGGGTAAACATAAAGGAACATAATTGCTAGATTGTATGGTAAGAGCATAATTAATTTTGTAAAAAACTGTCAATTTTTACACATTTAAGCTGTTTTTTAGAGTGACTGTAACATTTTGCCTTCCCACCAGCAATGAATGAGAGTTGCAGTCACTGTACATCCTTGTCAGCATTTAGTGTTGTCAGTGTTCTGATTTTGACCATTCTAATAAGAGTGTAGTTGTGTCTTATTTAAATTTGCATCTCCTTAATGAGGCATGATGTGGACATCTTTTCATATGTTTATTTCTTTGGTGAGCACTATTTTTTTATTATTCTAGCTATTGCTCTTAAAATTTTTATAAACAACTTTGGAAATATATGTATTACTTTCTTAAATTATAATAAAAGCATGTATCATTAATAAATAAGTACAAAATGATTTTCTATATAAATATGTCTATATGGAATGATGTATTTAATTTGCTCCCACAAATTTTATGTGTAGTTAAAATCATATTTAATTTTACTTCAAGACTATTCACTTTTTACTTAACATTTTGCCTTAATATTTCTTAGCAATTGTAGAAAGATCACAACCACATTACAATTTTTATCCCTAATTATTCATTTGTGATTATCTTTGCTCACCACCAAGGCCTTTAATTCATGTCTTTTTCTTTGTTGATTTAACTCTTTGTTTTGTTGAAAATTTTTCTTGCATATTTTTTCCATAAGTGGCACATGTATGATAAACTTTAGTTCATTTTACCTACACATTAAGTAATAATTTCATTGTCTTCTAGCATTCTGAGTTGCAAAATAAAGTTGGGTATTGGTCAAATACTGGTTTCTTCACAAATAATTCACATTTTTAATCTTCAATATGAGTTCAGAAATTGCTCTCGTTTTTGTCTAGATAAATATCTTTATTTATTACTTTTGCTCAGTGGTCAATAGTGAAGTCTCAAGTCTTAGTTCATTTCAATAAAACTATCCTCTATTTCTTGTTTGTTTCTTTTCTTCTCCAGTCTACTTTTTCTTTTTTTCGATTAAGTGGATACTTAGTGAGTTTCTATTAAGTGGATATTCTAAATATATCCCCTCAATATTTTATAAAATATTTTTCATTTCTTTGTTTATTGCCCTATTTCCTTATTTCCTGGGAAATTTCTTTTCTTTATATTCCAGATCTCTAGTTTGGCCTTTGTGTGGTCCATTTTATCACTTTAGCAGGTAGTATTTCTTTTGAACAATTTCTTCTTATTCTTTGATTTCTACTTTAAAAACAACACCTTGTTCTATGTTCATGAGTGAAACATCCTCCATCCTTTTTGAGGATGCTAATTAGAAATTGTAAAATATTTTTCCATTTTTAAATATCTTTTGTTTCTTCAGTTTCTTTAATAGTGCTTTGCTTGTTCATCTTGTTTCTCTCTTTGTTATTATTGGTGTTTCTCAAATGTCTGGTGATCTTTGATTGTCTGTTTATATTTGTAAATTCATGGAGTTGTTGAGTATTAATGTTAAACCATGAAGACAAAAACAAAATAGGAAGAATTGTTCCTTAACCTCAAGTCAGCAAGCAACTACAGATCATTTGCCATGCAAATAGTTCACCTGAGTGGTTCAATCAGTTAACCCAGTTTTCCCCCAATAGGAGGCCATTTAAGACAAACACATTTAAGAACATATTGAAGTCTTCTCCTAGTTCTGATGGATAGGTAAGGTTCTATAGACTGATCAACTGGAAGCCATCACCAGTATCTAGATTCTGGTTTTAATTATATCATAGTATAGAAGCAGATGTATGAGTGGATGTTTAGACATGCAAGTCAGAAAGTTCATCTCTTCTGTAAAGCCTTCCTTGAATGAATGCATTGATAGTCATTCTACCTGTGATCACTTTGGGCAGATCTCTGCTAAGCTATCACACTGGTATTGTGATTCTTCCTTTTCATTAACCTCTCTCTCTTTGACTATAGGATACTATGTACATATGTGTCTGTCTATTTGCATGTGTGGTTGTGGAAGACAGTGGGTTGGGGCTGGGTCTTACTATCTCTATATCGAAGAGCTAAAACAGTTCCTGGAAAATATTAAGTGAATAAACCAGTGGATGAGCAAATAAGTCAGGGTTTATTGATTTGAGTAGACAAATCAGTTCAAAATTGTTTTTATGATCACTGCTTTTTAAAAAATTAATCTGACAGATTAAATTAGAATGGTTGCTTTGCCTGAGAGTACTTGTAATCCACACCATTGGTATGGTTTTGGTGTAAAGTTTAATGAAGGTAAAAAACAGCCCAAGTGAGACGCCTACAGGATTCCAGTTTTAATATCTTAAAATCAAGGGTGGATATTACTGCAAAAATGAAATGACTCTATCAAGTCATACTTTCAGATTCATATGACTAAACCTAATATTGCCTATTCTGCTTTGCTAGCAAATCAGAAGCTTTTGCATTTTTTAAAACTTAGGAATAATAGACACTATGCCATTGTCAAGGTATTGTTTCTGATTTTTGCATTTTCTCATTTTTAAATGTTTTCCTAAGGTTACTTTTAGTAACTGATCTAACAATACTTAGTAGCTGGAGTGAAACCCTGCATCTTGCCCAGCTACTCTACATGCCATGCTTTCCTTTGAGCATAGGCAAGTCACACTAAAGAGACTCAGGTAGACATAAAGTAGGCGCCGACATTTATTGATGTCATATGATGGGCTTGACACTGTGCTAGGCAATTTATAGTGGTTGCTTTGGTCTTAAATGACCTCTGATTGAGGGGAAACTGGATTAATTGACAGAGATCACTCAGGCGAACTGCCTTTATGGCGAATGGTCATTGGTAGCCTGCTGACTTGAGAATAAGGAACAATTGTTGCCCTTTTTGTCTTTGTGGTTTAACATTAAAACTCAAGAGAAGTGTCAGAAAGCTAAGCCACCAAATCAGGCCCACAGGGGATATGGAACTCACTTCAATATCACCTGTTTAACCAAGAGAGCTCTTCAGCTCATTCCCTGGTGGACAAGACCTGGGGGAGACCTCTTGGGCCCAGGTTTCGCTTTGTACTCAAGTCACAGATTCCTGATCTTTAGGAAGAGGACATAGGCCCATTCTACCTCTTTCTTCTCATTTTTCACAGTGACCTTTGGCCCTCTTGCTTCTTTCTGGTAGCCCTGGGAGTTTATTTGACCAAAGATAACAAATATGGCCCTGGAGGAGATTAAAGGAAGTGTGAATTACCCTGGGAGAAGTCCCATAGCTGGGTCCTTCCTGAGCTGAGTACTCGGTAGGAAGCACCCCAGAAGCCTGCCATCTACTATGGCTCGAAGTCACCTCCCGAGCACCATTGGGTGGCTGGTTTCCCTAGGATGCAGCTTTGGGGCAGTCTGTGCTTGTGAGAACAGATAAGAAGCTAGCTTAGCAGGACTTTTTATCAGCTGCTTGTGTTCACAGAGGCCGGAGATCTTCAAGGAGTTGCTTAGAGATTTAAAGCACTGATGTGACAAGGATGCTTTGATTCCAATGTCCCAGCTGTCTCCTTGAAGCCAGTGTTTACATAAACTTAAAAAAACCTGCCACTACTGTTCATCACCCTCGTTTTTCAACCTTAATGGTAATTACATTCCAAGGACTAGGAGGGATTTAGCCTCTCCTTCAAGTCTGGAGTTAGCTACTCTCTTTGACGTGGCATTGGAGCTTTAGGGGGCAAGGGTGGGGTGAATTGCAGGAGACAAGGAAACTGCTCTCTGATGGGGTTTTGAAATCAGTTCCTGGAAACTTCAGCTTATTTATTGATTGTTTTTTTATTATTTTTGTTGTTGTTGTTGCATAAGCAAAGTTCTGACAGACTTGAGGCTTATTTTTGCTTTAATGTATCAAAACTTTGCATGTAATGGAAATACAGGAATCAGAAGCAGGGGCTTTCTCCCAGCACTCAGTGAAGTCTCTGATTTCTTCTTCCCTAGCCCCCAGCCACCTCTTATTCTCATCACTATGCTTCACTGTAAACTCACATCTTTTCTTCTCTCTTTATGGCGCTCCCTTCCTCCCTTGTTCTTTCTTTCTTTCTTTCTTTCTTTCTTTCTTTCTTTCTTTCTTTCTTTCTTTCTTTCTTTCTTTCTTTCTTTCTTTCTCTTTCATCTTTCTACTGAATCAGGTTCTTACTCTGTCACCCAGGCTGGAGTGCAGTGACACTATCACAGTTCACCACAGCCTTCACCTCCTGGGCTCAGGTAATCCTGTTACCTCAGCCTCTTGAGTAACTGGGACTCCAGGCATATGACAACACACCCGGCTAATTTTTTAGTTCTTTGTAGAGACGAGGTCTTGCTATGTTGCTTAGGCTGATATCAAACTCCTGGGCTCATGTGATCCTTCCACCTTGGCCTCCCAAAGTGCTGGGATTATAGGTGTGAGCTACCACATCCAGCCTACGGTCCTTCTTTACAGTGGCAAAGAAGGTGATTTGAAGGAGAGAGTCCTGTCCCATCAGTTCAGAATCTCATATCAATATAGCAGAAGGAAACATTAAGAATTGGGACTGTTCACCCCCAAATTAAGGTCATATGCCTGCCCTTCGGCCAGCTTTAAGTGCCTCTGCCTTACCCTTCACTTCTAAGGGGCCTTGGATACCCCTACAGCATCTCTTTTTCTTACTCAATCTGTCTTTATCCCACCATATATTTTCCTTTAAAAGCAAAGACTCTGGACGGAGAACAGTGTGTGTGATGATGCAATTTTTTTGTGTGTGTCTTTACTCCCTTTCCCCTAGTCAAATCCTAAAGAAGAGAGTTGCTGGTCTCCAGTAGACCAGATCCCAGGTTTTGAACACCCAGATACTTCTAGGAAAGTTCTCTGACCTCTGTTTGAGATCTTGGGTGTCATGGGACTCTGGCCCTGGCATGGTGTATTGGCGAGCCCTGCCTCCAGGCTGATCACTGGGATGGTGCCGAAGACTGTGGGCACAACCATCCAGATGAAAAGAACTTGAGCTCTGTCTCTGGAATCCAGAATAAGGATCCTGGTAGAGCCTTTTCCTTTCTCTCAAGGGCCCAGTCTCTGGCAGACTTCTTTTTCATCTGTCCAGGAAAGCCAGTTTTCAACAACACAGGGTTTCCAGAGGTTTCATCCTGCTCTCATCCCTGAGAACTGACCCAGAGCAGAGTGCTTGACTTTCCCAAAACCACCCTACATGGCTGGGTTTGGTAAACACATCCTGGCATTTTTCAATGTGCCTGTCTTAAATAGAAATGCAGGAGCAGATGCAAGTTTTATGGAGTCTCAAAGCTTACACCATTTTTAGGGGTTTTCTTTAAGAAAAATGATAAAATGCAAGATCATATGGATACTCTTCATGTCTTCCTCTTGCCTCATCAGGGAAATGCAAATTAAAACCACAATGAGTTACCACCTTACACAAGTTACAATGGCCATTATTAAAAATATAAAAAAACCCAACAGATGCTGGCACAGTTATGGAGAAAGGGAGCACTTATATACTGTTGATGGGAGTGTAAATTAGTGCAATCTCTATGGAAACTGTTATGGAGATTTCTCAAAGAACGGAAAGTAGATCTGCCATTTGATCCAGGGATCCCACTACTAGGTATTTACCCAAGGGATCAGAGGTTGTTTTATAAAAAAGACACCTGCACCAGCATGTTCACCACAACACAATTCACAGTTGCAAAGATGTGAAATCAACCTAAATGCCCATCGACCAATCAGTGGATAATGAAAATGTGGTATATCTACACCATGGAATACTATTCAACTATCACAAAGAATGAAATTATGTCTTTTACAACAGTTATAATAGAATTGGAGAACACCATCCTATGTGAACTAACTCAGGAACAGAAAACCACATACCACATGTTCTCACTTATAAGTGGAAGCTAAACTAAGGGTCTGTGAAGGCACAGAGAATGATGTAATGGACACTGGAGTCTCAGAAGGGAGGTGGGGAAGGAGTGGAAAGACAAAAAAAAAATCACCTATCGGGTACAATATGCACAGGTGGGGGTAATAGGTATACAAAGCCCAGACTTCTTTGCCGCTACACAATACAACCAAATAACCAAAAACTATTTGGATCCTTGAGGCTATTGAGATAATTTTTAAAATCGGGTTCTCAACTTATTCTTAGGCAAGTCCCCAAAACACCCAGCAACATTTCAAGACCACCAACCTGATAGGAGATGTGATGAAATAGAAGAAGGAGTAGAAAGAGACATTGATCTTGAAAATGAGATTAAAATGTTACTTTAGCAACTTAAACAAACAACATACCATCAAGTGAACATGTTACTGGAAATCCACCCAAGGCCCAAGAAGAGACCTGTGCAAGCGAGGGCCCTGCAACTCATGCTTCATCAGTTTCTCTGTAAATCGGCCTTGATAGGTACGGTCTCCTCTTAAAGAAATGAAAGCACATTCTTCCCTCCCTCCAAGCCACATCACTAGGTTTCTAAAACTGCCTTTCAAATGTTCTTCTCACAATTTGACCATATGAATTAAGAACCTAAAAAATATTCCATGCTTTATTCCAGTAATTCTAGTTTTGCCAATCTAGTCTAAGAAAAATAACTAGATCATGGAAGAACTTTATGCACAAAGACATCTATTGTAGCATTATTTATAATAACCAAAAATCGCATTAACGTTAATGATTGACAACATGGAATGACTAGGTTAAATGTTATATATTCACCTTGTGGCATATTAGGCCACTAATGGCAATGATGTTTTTATACAATGCTTGTAATAATGTGTTAAGATGTTAGGACACTAATGTTATCAGAAAATAGCAGCACACAAAAATGCCATAAAGAGATTTAAATAGCCAACTGATCATGTCTGTATTTCCAGCACTTTAGAAGTATTCTTGCATTCATTACACATATGTTCTTAAGTAAGCAAAAGAAAGTTCCGAATTCTTTGGGTCTTTAGAATCGCTAAAGTTGAGGGCCACACTAGAAGAAAGTCTCATTTTAAAATAGCCTCTGATTTTATATTAATTTTTAAAGAGAATTCTTGATGTTAAAGTGACTGTGAAGAAATCAGCACTTTTATATACTGCTCATAGAAGAGTAATACAGATACTAATACAAAATGATTTTGGAAATCATTTTGGCAATATTAATCAAAAACCTTAAATGTATGTATACACTTTGATGCAGTAATCCCAACTCTTAGCATCTATTCTTAGGAAATGACCAGAAAATATAGAGGTATCATGCACACAGATGCTAATTACAGTAAAATATATAATAGGAAGGCATTCCTAACAACTTAATGATCCAAGAATAAAGAACTTTTCATTTTGAAACATTTCTGTGTATATCCATAATGGCATATTAGCCACGGAAATGGCTAAGGGAGACAAAAAAAGTATAAAACAAAGATAAGGACATACCATGGAGCTATGAGTAAGATTACTACAAAAATGCATTTTTTGAAGAGCTTATTTTGTAACAGGTCTAAAACATACCAGCCATTGTTCTATACACTTTATGAAACCATTTAAACTTCGTAACAACCCTAGGAGGTTGGCTCTGTAATCAGTCCCATATGACTGGACAAAGAGTCCAGAGAGGCTGGGCTCGGTGGCTCAGCCTGTAATCCCGTGCCTTTGGGAGGCTGAGGTGAGTG
>NW_007249278.1:117780-207596 GCF_000164805.1 Carlito syrichta | reverse complement strand
TCGAGGCTGCGGTGGCCCGGAAGCGGCCACTGCACTCCAGTCTGGACGACAGAGTGAGACTCCAACTCAAAAAAAAAAAAAAAGATAGCTAACAAGAGAAAAACCATTCTACAATGGCTCTATCAGACAGAAAAGTTCCAGAAACTTGAAAAAAAAAAAAGAGTCCAGAGAGGCTAGGTGACTAGCCCCAAATCACACAGCTAGTTAGTAGCTCTCTGAGTAGTCTAACTCACACTTCCCTGCATTTACTTTCTAGGCTGCGCTACTTCAGAGTTAGCCTTGAACTTTCTAGTAACCAACAAGAAAATGAAAACCAAATCAGTTCCTCAAATCAAAGTTAATAATATGATAATAAAATGATTTAATATAAGAGATTCCTGATATTAAAACCATATTTTTTTTCCCGAACACCACATAACTAGAATGTGGCGTTACTTAATAATGGAGTAGAGACCATCCCACACTTCATGTGTCTTTTTTCCTATTTAAAAAATTTATTTATTTTTGTCTCATCCAAGAAGAATATCAGCTATATGAGCATAGAGACTTTGTCATTATTCCTCATTGCTTTATGCTAGTGTCAAAAACGATGCCCCAAACAAAAATGGCATTTAAAAATAAATAAATGTGTGAATGATATAAAGCAAGAAAGAAGGTTTTGTCATTCTTTCTCACTGGAAGAAAATGAAGAATTTTCTGTAAGCAATTTCAGAATGTAGAGTTTTATAATGAAAAGAAGGTTGTTGTTTTTTTCTTTGGTTTGATATGCTGTCTCACTGTATTCCCCAGGCTGGACTTGAACTCCTGGCCTCAAGTGATCCTTCTGCCTCTGCCTACCAAGAGGCTGGGATTACAAGCACTGCCATACCAGATCAGAGAGCTATTATTGATAGCAGAATGATAAGAAAAAATAGTACAGTGGGAAAGTAAGTGAAAATGAATATCAGTATGAGGTATATCTAAGGAGGAAGATTTATTTATTTATTTATTGGTTTTTCTTTTAAATTTTTCTTTATTTGTATTTCAATAACTTTAGAAGGTACAAATTATTTTTGGTTACATGAATTTGGTTACAAAGAAGTCTGGACTTTAATTGTACCCTCCACCCCCACCTGGACACTCTGTATCTGATAGGTGAGTTCTCAGTTCCTTCCTACCCTCCCCCTTTTGAGTTGTCACTGTCCATTATGCCATTCTCTAAGCCTTTGCGGTTCCTTAGTTTAGCTCTCACTTATAAGTGAGGACATGCAGTGTGTGGCTTTCTATTCCTGTATTACTTAGGATGATGGTCTTCAATTCCATACAGTTGCAGCAAAAGACATTATTTCATTCCTTTTTATGGCTAGGTAGTATCCCATGTATTATATTATATCCACTATATATGTCTATCTCACACTTTCATTATCCAAGATTGGTTGATGGACATCTCAGTTGATTCCACATCTTCACAATTGTGAATTGTGTTGTGAAAAACATATGAGTGCAGTTGTCTTTTTTGTTTACTGACCTTGGTTTCTTTGGGTAGATACCTAGTAGTAAACTTGCTGGATCAAATGGTTGACCCACTTTTAGCTCTTTGAGAAATCTGCATAGTGATTTTCATAGAGGTTGTAGTAATTTATGCTCCCACCAGCAATGTACAAGTGTTCTCTTTTCACCGCCTCCATGCCAACATCCATTTAAAAAAAAATTAATGATCTGTGTGCCATTGTTGATACCCTCTCTTCATTGTGTGCTGATCCAAAGTATGCTTTAGCAAGAATGATTCTATAAGTTATAGGTGGGGGCAGGGGAGCAATGTAATACCCAGAGTTTTCTTTAATGAGGTGACTTAATTCAAGGATAAACTAAAGAATATCCAGAAGGATGAATAGGGGAGCACATTTTTTATGCAGTACACTGTACTCCAGACATACTGTTCCTCTCAGTCCAGCTGTTGATGGAGCTTAAGATGCTACTTTAATATATTGATCCTATCTACCCTCGATTCTGTTTAGTTAATGTAACGTGGCAACCCCAAATCTGAGAGGGTTTGTGCATAAGATTTTTTATATATTTCAAAGAAGTCACCGGCAGAGAAAGACACGGTTTATTAGAACTTACAGGAGGTACCAATGGTGGCCATTGGTGAGGAAAGACTCCACTGTCTTCCATTTCATCCTCCTTTTCTGAGAATCAGGAGTCTGAGGAATCAGACTCAGAATTAAGAGTCTGAGGAATTAGACTCCTCAGAAGAGGAGTCTCATCAGCTGAGGTAACTCAACTAGTGTGTTCAAAGAATTAGAGACAAAATTTAAAGTTTTAACAGACAAGTGAAATAGTCCCAGTATAGCTGCGGAATGGCCAAATAATTATTAAGGAAATTGACTTCATAATTTAACTTTTTCCACAAATAAAACTTCAGGGTCAGATGACTTTACTGAAGACGCTTACCCACACATTTAAGGAAGAAATGAGACCGATGTACCCAGACATTTCCAGAAAGGAGAAAAAGAAGGGACATTTTCTAAGTTATTTTATGAGGCTAGCATTACTTTAATACCCAAATTGTACAAATGAGAAAATTATAGGCCAATCTCAGTCTTCAAAATAGATGCAAAAATTAGAAAAGAATGCTAACTAAAAATGAGTATATTGAATCCAGTGATTAAAAAAATTGACCATACAGTCCAACCAAATTGAGTTTATTCCAGTTTAGTTTCATACTCCAAAGTCAATTGGTAGACTAAAGAAGAAAAAACATATGATTATTTCAACAAGTATAGAAAAAAAAGCAATTTAGAAGTTTACCACCCTTTTATGATAAACAACAGAAACACAAAAAACCTCTTAGCAACCTAAGAACAGAAGGAAACTTCCTTAATTTGATAAATTATATTGAAAAAGTTGCAGCAAAAATAATAACTACCAGTGAAATGTTGGAATTTTCCCTTGAGATTAGAAAGAAGACAAAAATGCTACTGTTCTCACCTCCATTCCACATTGTGCAAGGTGTTCTGGTCAGTCTGATAAGCAGGAGAAGAAAATAGAAAAGTAAAATGATTTCAAACACCCAGTATGTGTAGATGCTATGTAACTGTGTATAGAAAATGCAAAAGAACCTATGGATAAACTATTTAGATTAAACAGTAATTTAGTAAGTTTCTGGAAACAATGTCATTATTTTAAAAATCAATTGTATGATTGTTGAAAAGTAAAATAAAAAGGTAATTTATAATAGAATAAAATAATGCCAAATACTTAGACTTAAATATAATGAAGAATATACAGAGTAATTACCCAGAAAACTGCAAAAAAAATCATTGAATGAAATTACAGAAAATCTAAGTAAATTGAACCACATTATGTTCATAGATAACAAAACCAAATATTGTATAAAATGTTAGTTCTTTTCTTACGCAACTGATCTATAGACTCAATGCAATCCCAAACAAGATTTCAGAGATTTTCTTTTCTTTGTGGAAATTGATTTTTTTTTTAGGTTTATAAAGATGTACAAAACAGCAAAAGAAACCATCAAGATATTTATCTGAAGCACAGCAAAGACAAAGTGTTGTATATCACTTGCCCAACCCTTCATCTTTTCTTCTCCTTGGTGATGCATACAGAGAAGTGGAATGAGAGCTAGTTTTTGATTACGTAGAGATTTTGTGGCTTGGCAAAAAAGACTATAATCCATTTCCATAAAGAATATTTTGTTAAAATTTAGGTAATTAAATATGCTGTAACTTTTCTAAGGAATATTAGCTGTTTATTTTAGGATATATATTTAAAATGCACTGTTATCTGTTAAAATTTTTGATTATATTCTATGGTGGTATTTCAAAGGATGGAGCAAATCTTCTTGTAAGTAATTTATGAAAAAGACAAAATATGTATTTTAAGTACATATTTTAATAAAGATTTTATAAAAAAATAGTAAAGAGACAACCCACAGAATGGGAAAAAATTTGCAAGCTATGCATCTGACAAAAGCCTACCATTCAGGATCTATAAATAGCTTAAACGAATTGACAGGAAGTATAAAATAGCTCAATGAAAAAATGAGCAAATGACATGAACAGACACTTCTCAAAGGAAAACATACAAACACCCATCAAAAATATGAAAAAATGCTCAGCTTCACTAATCGTCAGAAAAATGCAAATCAAAACAGCAATGAGATACCACCTCACACCAGTAAGAATGACCATCATTAAAAAGTAAAAAATCAACAAGTGTTGGTGAAGCTATGGAGAAAAGGAAACGCTTCTACACTGTTAGTGGGAATGTAAGCTAGCTCAACCTTTGTGGGAAGCGGTGTGGCATTTTCTCATAGAACTAAAAATTGAGCTACCATAAAACCCAGCAATCCTACTTCTGGGAGTATACCAAGAAGAACATAAATCACTCTACCAAAAAGACACCTGGACACATATATTTATTGTAGCACTGCTCATGATAGCAAAAACATGAACCAACCCAGATACCTATTGAAAGTGAACCGGATTTTTAAAGTATGGTACATATACATGATGAAATACTATGTAGTCATAAAGAAGAACAAAATAACGTCCTTTGCAGCAACATGGATGAAGCTGGAGTTTTTTTGTAGTTCATTCTAAGTGAACTACAAAAAAACTGAATACTGCATGTTCTCACTCACCAGTGCGAACTATACCTTGGGCATGTGAGTACAATGGCAGGCCAACAAATGCTGGGCAGTGCTAAACAAGGGAAAGAAGGAGGGGGATGGGGCACACAACCACCCATTGGATACCATGTTCACTACCAGGAGAAAAGAGGGCTTTCTAGAAACCCAAATGTCACCTGCACACAATTCATCTAATTGACTCCTCAACTGTAAAACAACTTAAAAAAAAAAAAAAAAGAAGTGTAAAGAGCTAAGAATAGCAAAAGCAATCTTGAAGAACAAAGCTGAAGATTTATTCTATTAAATATCAAAACAATGTGTAGTTATTTGTACACATCATTTAGGTTAGTAAAAAGTTGGAAATGAGCCAGATGTCCATTAATAGTAGATTGGGTAAATAAATTGTCATGTAGTTATACAATTAAAACCTATATAGTAATAATAATTCTATGTGTTACACCATAGAGGAACATAATATTGAGAAAAAAAGGGTAGACTATGATTCTATTTATGTAAAGTTCAAAAATGGGCAAAACTAATTTGTGGTGATAGAAGTCAGGTTAGAGGAAAAGAGAGGGACCCCTGATTGGGAGTAGGCACAAACAAAACTTCTGGGCTGCTGGCAATGTTCGTTACTTGACTTAAGTGAGGTTATGTAGGGTGTTAATTTTTATTCAATGTCCATGAATCACTGAACTTTCCCACACCTCCCACACCCAGACCTCACTTTCTGGAGGCAATCAGTATCAACCATACCCAGTCAAAACATGCCAAGTGCTTTCCTTTGCAAATAATATCTATGGCATTATTTTATATTTATCAAATTTATACACACTATATTATGCATAAACCTCCATTTCTTTTTCCATCAGCTTTGGTTTATTTTGATGTGATATCTGCCTATCTATCTATCTATCTATCTATCTATCTATCTATCTATCATCTATCTATCTGTTGACTTTATAAATGAAAATAATTATTTTTAGCAATGATATGTCTAGGTGCAAGTATTTTCTTATTCAATTCATTCATTTTGTGATTTGTAGAACTGTTCACTTTGTAATTTATTTCTCTCTTTAGCTCTGGAAAATGCCCTTGGCTGTTTCTTTGACAGTTGTCTCCTCTGCATTCATTTGTCATCTTTCATTTTGCACTTCTGTTGGTTGGATGTTGCACTTCCTGGTATGATGCTCCCGTTGCTAATCTTTATTGGTCCTATTTTTTGTCCCTTGCCTTTTTCTTTTTATACTCTGAGAGGTTTTCTTAGTCCCCCAATTATTTCAGCAATTATGTTTTTTATTTCTAAAACTTTCTCATACCCTGATCGTTCCTTTGCATAGTTTCCTATTCTTGATCTGTAGATGAAATAGCTCTTCCAATCTCACTGAGCCTACTGATTAGATATTTTTAAAAATCACTGAACTTTAATGATGCTCACTTAAGGTGACGTTGTTCACCTAAGGTGAATGATGTTCATCGCAGAGTTCCAGGAGGAAAGTCACAGGAAATAAAGCTGAAAAAGGAATCCAGATCTAAAGCTTTTAGTTTTAGATGGAAAAATTTGAGTGATTTTGAGCAGAACAAAAAAGCAATGAAATCAATATTTTAGAAAGATTCATTGGCAGGACATGAAAAATGTTTTGAGGATAGATAGATTGGAGGCAGAGGGCCAAAGAGGAAAGAGCCATGATCATCTCTTTATGAAATGAGAGATGATGGCAGCAGAGATGGAAAAATAGGAAGAGATGTAGGCAAGTAAAAAATGTCTATAGTACTAGTGACTGACTGGATATGGAGAACAAGATAATTCTAAGTTTTCAAGACTGAATAACTATGAATAATTATTGACATTGATGTAGTTAGAAAATTCATGGACACCCAGCCCACTTCCACCTCCTTTCTCTTCAAGATTAGTTTAATCACAGTAGTAATCTTGTTTTCCAGCCTGGATTTTTATGGGTAGTGCGTAGCAGTGGTGTGTTGTGGTAGTGATGTTGGTAGAGACAGTGGTGGTGATAGAAGTAGTGGTATGAAGATGGTGGCAGAAATGGTGATAGTGATGTGATAATGGCAGTAATAGTGGTGATGGTTACATTGAAGGTGGTGGTAGTAAAGGTGAGAGTGGAGATAATTATGGTGGGGGTGGGGTGAAATAGTGGAGATGATCAGATGATCGTGTTGCTGATGGTACTAATGGAGGTACTAATATTGATAGTGATAGTGGTGGTGGTGGTGACAATGGTGGTAATCAGAGAAGAGGCTGGTGATAGTGATGATGGTGGTAATGGAGTTCGTAGTAGTAATGGTGATATAGTGGTGGTGGTAGAGATGGTTGCGATGGTGGTAGTGATGATGGAGATGCTCGTGATGGTAGTAGTGGTGGTAATGGTGTTGGTAGTGGTATGGTGGTGAAAGTATGAATGGTTTTAGAGATGGAGGGAGCAGTAGAAGTGGTAGTAATGGTGGTGATGATGGTAACAACAGCAGGTGATTGTGGTAGAGAGTGTAGTGGTGAGAGTGGTTGTGATTACTGGTGGTGGTGATGATAATGGTGGTAATAATGGAGGTGATGATGGAAGTGGTGGTGGTGGTGGTGGTGGTAGTAGTGGTTGTTTTAATAGTGATTGTGATATGAATGGCTGCAATATTGGAGGGAGTCATACTGGTAGAAGTAGAAGTAGAGGTGGTTGTGATAATAGTCCAGATGATTGTGGTTGGGTGTGATGCTGGTGGGCACATCTTCGCTATGCAACTGTAACTTTAAATCTTCATCTTACTCTTCATTTGTACAATAACTTTAGGAGAAAAGGAGTGGGTTTGGTTCTCCACAGAATTATGTGACCTTGCTTTATTCGCTAGTTCCACTGATTAGATAAGTGGACATCTGACTCTGGAGAGCCAATCCTTAAGCTGGGTTGAGCTAAGAAGATTTTCAACTTCTAGATTTTAGTTAAGAGACTTAGAAATCATATTGTAAGATGTAAACATCTGAACTTCAGAGATTTGCAGAGTCAGAACCTGAGTCATCACCATGGTGATGAAATGCTTCATAGAGTTGGAGTTAAGAAAGATCTCACAAGTTATGAGGAAGCAGAAAAGTCAGTGTGCTGAGAGGTACAGGAAATGAAGCAGGTGGGCAGAGAAAGGCAGAATAAGAGAAGGGCAGCTGCCTTCATCCCACCTGACAAGGTCCAGGCCTCTTGATTTCCCAGAGACCCATCCAAGTCTGTTCTGGTCTTGGATGCTCATGAGTTTGCCAGATGTATCCTTTCCATAAACTTCTTTTTTATTTAAATTATTTTGTGTGTGTACTTCTTTTCCTTGGGGTGAATGTTAGAGACTGAGATGTTCATAAAATAAATTGTTTATTTTCCATGCTGTTTGCAGACTTCTTCAAAGGTCACTGGGCCCCAGGTACGATTATTAGATGCTTTTGTGTTAGGGTCATTCAGTTCTCTCCTAGGGAGCTTATATTCAACAGATCACATGCCTGAGAATTTTATGCAGATTAGGTCCATTTCACACAGGATCCAGATTTAACATAATCTAGTACTCAGTAGTTCTCAGTAGTTCTTAATATGCCAAAATCAGACTTCCCTCCCACTGTGGGACATCACATCCTGCTTCTCCAGCTGTGAGATTATCTCTAGCTTGTGTTTCCCACACCCTCTTGCTGTTTTTGTTTCTCTGGATTGCGTCCTCTTGAATTACACCTTGACTCTCCTCTGCCCCCTTCAGATGCCTAACTTGAACTCTCCATCTCACTTTGGTTTTGGCTCACTCATAAGATCGTGACCCTGGTGTCTCTTTTCCAAGGACAACAGAACACAGCTGATGGAAAACCTGGACTTGGGCCTGATGCTCTAGGCTTCTGCTGGGCTGAAGAGAGGGGTGGAGAGCAAGAGAGAACCCTGCTCTACTGAATACCTTTCATGTGCTCGGTATTCTACAGCTTGAGAGTTCAGTGTTCTTCCCTTCATTTTATAGATGATAAACCCGAAGCTCAAAAAGTTTGAAGTGACTCACTCAAGTTTATGTAGTGAATGAGTGTCAGATCTGGGATATGAATCTAAGTGTGCTTGACTTCAAAACTCATTTTTCCCTTTTAAACTGTGCTGATTTGCCAAAGGATGGAATAAAACCAATATGTTTTCAGCACTGTGCCAGTGACATTAAGCCGTCCTCCAAAATCCATTCTCTTCTGTATTAATAGCAAAGCCCTGGCTTGTTTTGGTATGGAATTGTCCCACCTCAAAAAAAAAAAAGTTCCATACCCTAGGTTTTCTAAAGCAAAATATGACCTTGCAAAGCTGATATGATAAAAAGTAGAAAGATTGAAGGTTCTTCTGGAAAGGTTGCTTAGAGCTTGAAGCTAGTCTAACTGAGAGGTTCTCTCTTGTGCCCTTCCTTCTTCTTGCTGCCTGGAACCTGAGTAGAGCTCTAAAAATCACCTTGGATATGAGGGCATCCTGAAGATAGAATCCATATTCTAAAAGTAGTGGCGACGGGGTCCCCAAAGGCTTCAGTGCTGCTATATCAGCTCTGGACTACCTGACTCTGGACTCTTGTGTGTGGAAGAGATATAAACATCTATTTTGTTTAAGGTACTTTTATATGCAATAGGATTCAAGCACCTCCTCTATGTGAGACACTGTGCTAGTATTTGGACGTTTTGTGCTTCTATTTCAGATGACGATCCTAAGTTTCAGAAAATTCAGGAGATTAACTTAAGATTATACAGCTAGTTAAGTAGCATGTCTTGATTTTAGAGCATATTGCTCTAATAGAATAAAAATCTAAATTCCCAAACATGGCATTCCTAAAATTCCCAAAATATCCCCGATCTGACTGTTGCCTATCTCTCAAGTCTTATACTTGGTTTTGTTTTTGAGAATTCTGCTCCTCTGCCTAGATTTCTCTGTCCCTACTTTTCTTTTCAGAATTTCCTGCTTATTCTTCAAGACCCAAAGTGCTACCTCTTCTCTGAAGTCTTTCCTAAACTGCTGTCTCATGACATCTTCTTTCTTCTGGATTCCTATTGCTCCCTGCTGTATCTTATGAAGACATTACATTGCATCTAGTAATGAAATTGTGTACATGTCTGTCTCCCCTCTAAAAATATCAGCTTCTTTAGGGGTAAAATCTTTCCATCACTATTCTCAGCATTATTTCACCAAGTGGCACAAAAAAGTAAATAATTATTGAATGACTAGCTGCCTGAATGAACAAGGAGGGAATCAAGCTGAAAGATACCTTTTAGCAATCTTCAGACGCAAACTACAGCATATTGAAGCTTATCTCCTCCAGTGTCTCCTAAACTACCTGGGAAACACAGGGGAGCATGTCACTGGTGGGCTACTTTAAATGAAGATATAAGATCTCAGGTCTCCATGGAGACCCTTCAGTTCATTCTTAACCCCCATAGTATAACTCCTCTATCTAAAGAGGACCATACCAATTTCCAATTCAAAATATCATTTTGTTGGGGAATGTGACTGAAAAGATCATAAAGTTAGATTTGATCCTTGCTTTAATCCTTTCAAAAAATTGAATCAGCTCTGACACAGCATCCTTTTTTCAAGATTTTGAAAACTCTGAATCCATTTTAAACTAGATTGTGATTGACAAACCCACGAGAACATTAGCGCACAGTTAAATACTAATTAGCCAAACCCCTGCTAATCTCCCAGCTGTCAAAGACAGAGATAGAGACAAAAGCTTCAATTAAACCTGAGTTGGTCCCCGGGGAAGGATAGGTCAAAGGGGAGTGTTCAGTCAACTGTGAGATTATGTGAATGAAGCCCCAAGTAATAATCATAAAAAAATTCAAATAGCCCCTCACTCATTTAAAAAGACATTATATTGACATAAAAACTCTCCTTTTGTCATTTTACTTTTCTCAATATTCACATCATATAAATGTTTCCATTATTTTTAGGATAAAGTTCAAAGCTTTCCCCCTGACTTTCTGACCCTAACAAAGACTTCCAGTTGTATTCGTCACTTACTCCTCCTCCCGGAGTGCCTGCCCACTGGCTGAATATATCTCTAGATACACGGAGTTTTCAGCCTGAACTGCACTCTGTCTTCCTCTTGGGCTGTCCAAATTTGAGCTCCTATTCAGATTCAGCAACATGCTACCTCTTAATAATTCATTGCATTAAAAGAGCAGTTAACGAAACAATTTCGCTTATATAATCTCTTCTGACTTTCCCTACAGCTTTAAGAGGTAGCTATAGTGAAAGGTGAATCCACTGAGACCAAAATAGACATGAGTGTCATATTCAAGATCACACAGATGCCAGGTGAAAAGTCAGGGCTGGAACCTAGAGCTTAGACACCACTCCTTGCCCTTCTTGTCGCACCATTGACCAGACTTTTCCAGGTGTTGGTTGGCTCACTCTGATGTCCAGTCTTTTCTTTTTATCTTAATTGACAAAATCAAGATGTGTCAAACAAACTGATGTTGACACCTGCATTTTATTTAAAGCTTTAGTCCTTTATGAAGCCTTGAAGTTTGGGAAACACTGTGCTTGTCTGTTTCAGCAAAGCTTCTTTTGGCCATATGATTTCAAATTAATCTCTACTTCTTTGACCCTCAAAAGTAATAAATTATTGTATAATTAATTTGACAATTAAATTTAACTATGTATTATATTAGAAAATCATTGTTGTTCTGATGAGAAGTTCCCCATATGACTCCTTATAGGCTAAGTTGGCCATTTCCATTTTGGGCCACCACAGTCTGTGGAATAAGCCCCCAGGTGAACACTTGTCACTATAGGATTACTATTTGTTTTTGTTTTTGTTTTTCTGGCTCTCCCCTCTTCTAAACCATGAGTTCTATGCAATATGAACACTGTATACCAGCACCAGAGTATCTCTCCTTCAGTATTGAATGACTATGAAGAATATTATCTATATCTGAGTTTGGGCTGCTGAACTGTTGTTCAGTTGAGTCAACAACATCAATAATAATGGCACCTAACACTTATTGAATATGTACTATCTATAAAATTGTACTTTCTGCTCTACATACATTATCTTATTGGAAGTCAACATCTGTAAGCTGTATCACTGCAGTTTCAAATGAAGGTTTTATTTAATCCAGACTTTGAGGGAGAAAATTTTACACACTAGATCATGCCTGGCCTTAAAGATGGGTAGAACAGGGAGGATATAGAGGCACCTGATGGCTGGAATTTTGAAAGCTTGAGAAGTTGTCTTTGCCTCTCCTGAATCCCACCAGTAGAATTTTACCCCTTTTCTGTAATTCATTAGCTTTTCTGCAGGTATTTCTTTTAAGATGCAAGTAATCTTGGGAAGGTAATCACAAGGTACAAGATGGGACAGAGATACTGAATAAATTGTTGGAGTGGGGTGTGCAGGGTGTTGAGAGAAGGTGGGGAAAGCTGCCTCTTGGAGACTCAAATTGGTCTACACAAAAGGATTTCAACTCAATCATTGGGGATTAATTCTCTATTACATTTCACTGCACCCACCCATTCCTAGCTTCTCCCAATTATTTTTCAAAATTTGAGTGGTTGTAACCCAGTATTTTTATTTAGTTCATGTTCCCTATTCCAGTAAAGCCATACTAACACTAGTCCTCTAAAGATTGTATTTGGTAAGAGGGCTTTTCTTTCACTCCTGGTATGTAGGTGAATTTGGTGAGATTCAAACTTTCATATAATTCTCACAAGTATGTGAAACTCCTAAATTTTAAGAAACATCCATTTAGAAGAGATTAAGATAAAATATTAAAACAGAATTTCTTAAATTATGATCTGTGGACCAGTTCAAATGAGGCCCGTTTCTTAATACAGATTCTTGGATCCCCAACACACAACTCTTGAACTAGAAAATCTGGCATGGGAACCCCAGAATTGGCATTTAAAAATCCTCCCAGAAGAGGCACTTTAAATTTTAATTTAAAGTTTCGGTATCACTAGCTTTAAATGGATTCAGGACCACATTTAGTGGTATCTCATAATTTGTGAGTATTTTATAGCTATCCATATTCCCAAATTCTAACTGTTGCATAGTTAATTCCTTGAGTTTTCCTAAAAGACCATCACTATGACCAGAAGTAATTATAATTTTTCCTCCTTTTTTCAGTTTCTATGAAAATTATTCCTTCTGATTCTCCTACTGCACTGGCTATGCAGTAGAACACAGTCCAAATTCAGGGGCCAACTCATTTTGTATGACCTATAAATGAATCGTTTTCACATTTCAGAATGGTTGTTATATACAAGTACTGACATTATATTCTCCATGTTGCCTCTTGGCCAGCAAAGTCTAAGATATTTACTGTTAGACTCTTTACTGAAAAAAGTGTGATGGCCCTTGCTTTAGAATAAGAAATGCACCATCCAGAGTCCTCTTGCTGTTCAGCCACAGAAAGTTTAGTCAGCAAAGAGCCTCAGTTGCAAGGAGCTAGCTCATCAGGAGGAAATCCTTCCAGGCAGCCCATAATGGGTATCCAAGAAAGTTAGGGTAAAAAGGCCAAGCCATTTCAGCCCTATGAGGGACACTCTATGGGTAATACTTGCTCCTGAGCTGCCAGGAGCTCAGCCAAGACTTTGATGGGATGAGTCTCTGTTGCACTTATTTCTTTGAGAAGTCTTGTGTCCCACTCCCGCCCTTCACAGGTATTGGCCCCTAATGAACATGCTGTACACCAAGCTCTGCCTTAACATCTGCTGTTGGAGAGCCCAACCTTTAATAGGCTGTAATTTTGAGTATAATATTACTAATATTGGTAATAATGATCACTATAGTCTTACTTCTAACTTGGAGAGACATGACTCTTGCTCATTATTATATAAAATGTTTGCTATTGGTTTTAGGTAGATATTCTTTATCTCTTTTAATAAATCTATTACTATGTTTAAGAATAATTACATTTACTAAGAATTTTATGGGGAATGGGTTTTAAATTGTATCATGTATATTTGCAGCATTTTTTACTTTTTTCTGTTAATGTAATTGATTACACTCAGAGATATCCTAACATTGAAACATCCTTGCATTCTAGTCTAAGCTTAGATATTAATTTATTTGCATAGCACCTGCTAGTATTTTAATTTTTAACATAAAAAATTAACAATACTGTAAAATTAAGTTTGTTTTTTGGAGAAAAGTTCTATGAACTAAAATTCACATATATATTTGCATAACTATCACTGCATTTAGGGCACAGAATAGTTACATCACCAGAAAAATTTCTCCATTTTGTCTTATTGTAGTCAAACCCTCCTCCCATCAATAAACCCTGGAAATTACTGATTTTTTCTCCATCTCTATAGTTTTGCCTTTTCCAGAATGTCATACAAATAGATCATGCAGTATATAACTGTTTGAGACTGGTTTCTTTAACTCAGCATTATTCCTTTGAGATTTTCCAAGTTGTTGTGTGTATCAGTACTTCATTATTTATTTATTTATTTATTTGCTAAATTGTGTTTAAATTTATAGATATACCAGTTTTTAAAATCCATTCATTCATGGAAAGACATTTGGATTGTTTCCAGTTTAAATCTATTATGAATAAAGCTGTTATAAGCATTCATAGTTAGGTTTTTGTGTGAACAGTTTTCATTTCAATAGGGTAAATACTTAAGAATGCAATTGTTGACTCATTGGTAAGCTCATTAAAAAAAACTACTAAACTGTCTTCCAGAAAAATTGTACCATTTTATATTACCACCAACAATTAATGAGAGTTCCTGTTACTTTGCATCCCTGCCAGCATTTGATATTGTCAACTTTTTAAACAATTAGTTATCCAAATAGGTGTGTGGAAGTATCTCATTGTGGTTTAAATTTGCATTTTTCTAATGGCTAATGATCTTAAGTATTTTAACATGTGCTTATTTGCCATCTGTATATCTTTGGTGAGATATCTGTTCAAATCTTTTGACTATTAAAAAAAATTTGAACATTCTCTTGTTACTGTGTTTTGAGAGTTCTTTATATATTCCGGGTACAAGTTCTTTTTCAAAAATATGATTTGCAAATACCAACGGTGTTTTATGCAGAATAACAGTTTTGAATTTTGATAAAGACTAATTTATCATTAAAATTTTTTTTATATTGTATTGTTGGTCTCTTGTCTAAGAGCTCTTTGCTTAACCCAAGGTCACAAAAATTTCCTCCTATTTTTTTTGCTTTTACTCTCAAATGGTTGTAGTGTGCTTTCAAACAATTATTCTAAATGATAATAATATATGTCACATAATTTTTTGAATCCCTGCCTCTACGAAATGTTTTTCTGTTGCTTATACATGAAAACCAACTTAGTTAGGTATAAAATTCTCAAGTTATAACATTTTTCCTTAAAAAAAAACTATAGCTTTGGTGCCATTGTCGTCTAGCATACAGAAGCACAAATTTGGAATGTAGAGGTGTCTGAGGCTACCCTGGTTTTTGTTCTATCATAAGAAACTGATTTTCCCTTCTAAAAAAAACCTTTCTTTTATATTTTTAATTCAAAAGTTTTTGCCAAGATGTTTATAAATGTGGGTCAATTTTCAATAATTGTAACCTAGAATGTAGTGAGTTCATTTAATCTTCAGGTCTTTCTTCAACTCAGAAAAGTTGTATTAGATGATCTACTTAATTATTGCATTATGTAACATCTCTGTTTAGGTGCAATTCTGTTCTTTCCCTTGTAATTACCATTATCCAAATGATGATTTGCTATTCCTTATTCTGTATATCTATTGACTTTCAATTTTCATGTTTTTTTCTTTTTTTCTGCAGTCTATAATACCTTTATATTTTGTTACCTTTTTATCTCATCTTATTCTTTTATTTTCAGATTTTTTGCCCCGACTTATTGAGATTATTTCTATTTGTGCTTTTCTGTATATGTCAACTAGTTTTCTGAAATTTTATTCTGAATTAAATAATTCCTAGGTTTATGCTTTTCTTTGGAGTCTTTGTTACATTATTCTTTTTCCTATGTTTTTCAGTACTTGAAAAAGTTAACATGTTGTTTTTTTGTTTTTACTCCATCAGTGCCCAGAATACACCTGGCATATAACAGAGACCTAATGGACATTTGTTTAATGAATGAGTGGTAAGGAAGGTAAAATCTCTTCAGATGTTGAATATGTGAATACATTTGACCCTGCTTTAACTCTGTATGTGTAATGGTCTCATTTCCTTTTCAGATCTATAGTTGTAGGCTAATTGAGGCACATAATTTCCAATCTAATTCCCAGGTTTTCAACTAATGTGTCTCTTTTCTATTAAGATGACATCTTTTCTATGTCTGATGTCCACCTGTCTAGTACTCTGAACTAATGGAATGCATGAACAAGTATAATTTCCATGGCTGTTAACTTTCTTCCTATGTCTGCGCACACCTGTAATGGTTACCAATACCATGTACAATGCTCAAAGGAAAGATTCCTTCCTGTACTTTTGACCCAGCTGGTATCTGGCGTTTGCTCTTTGACTGTACGAAGATGTCAACATCAGAGAGGGTTGCAGACAGATGAGAGTAGTCCTCCTATGTTCAGTTATTGAAGGAAAGACTCATGCCCAAGTTTCTGAAAGGTACAGACTGAAATCTTTGAGTCAGTGGTGGTATACAATACTGTATCATTTTAATCTCATTTTACATTTTATCTCTTTTTGTATGCTCTTTAACTTATTGTGAAGTTAGAACACACACACACACACACACACACACACACACACACACACACACCAACACTCTTTTAAACAAGAAATCTTTGTTTAGTATATTTTTAAAGTATTAGAATTTGTTGTAAAATCAAGCCAAAATCCAAGGCGTTTATTTGGATGAAGACACATTGATGTATTTTCTTATCATATATACCTCCTCCTACATACTCTTATGCATAAATATGCCAAAATTAAATACTCATATTTCACACTCACTCCAGACAGTTAAAAAAGAACTTTTGACATTATTTTTAAATATTTATTAAAGTAAAATAATAGTAACTATTGCCAAAACAGCATCTCATCTAAGAATATTCACAATTGATGATCTCTACAATCATTTTTGTTGATCCAGTTTTCATTTTATTCTCATGCTGACATAATATTCTTTTTCAAATCACTTCAGAGTTATCAACTCCTCTCTCTCATGAATTCCCAGTCCAATTAGCAAACCCTTATGTACCCCATTACACTATCTTTTATAGCGTCTTGCTGAGTTGCATGTCCAACACAATCTATTTCTAGTCTGTGGCTCTTCCCATAGGAATTTTTTTTTTTTTTTGCGATTCTTAAATGTCAAAGAATTTATTTTCAAAATAAAACCTGATAAACAAGTTGGAGCAAAATGTGCCCTTTTCTCCCAAGAAAAATTGCTGCAAAATGTAGGAAAAACTCATAGACCTCTGATTTATCATCTAAAATAATCCTGCTTTACACATTGGCCTCAGCTAATCCTACACTTCTTCCCTCCATCATTACAAAAACATAGCTGGGAAACTGCACTGACTACAGAACCAGAGGCAAATTAATGCGCAATTAAAAAAATTGGAAGACATAGGCCACATATAGTTATGCATTTTTCATTTAAGACATTTTTAGCAGCCATCTTCCTGATTGATTTTCTTCATATTCTATTGATGCATATGTTTTAAAGCAGTTAACGTGGGTCCAAGCCACTGTATTTACTGTTTTTAGACCCCTGTTTTTCTTAGTTTGAACAATAGCTGTAATCATGTTTTCTCAGGTCTCTTAGAAGTTACACTAATACGAACTAGCAGACAGTTCTGTCCCATGCATTAGAAAAGCAGTTTTTTCATGTGGCAAGACAAAAAAGGAAAAAAAAGTCACTGAACCTAAAACAAGGTGCTACATCTGAGACCCTGTGAGGTCATGTCTGTGCAGCAGATTGGAGTCCCGCTTAAGTTTTTCTAATGGAGGCAGAAGTGGTTTGGTGATGACATAAAGGGGCCCTGATAGGAAACTGTCAACTTTTTCTTAAGTAACAGCCATTTCAACAAAACAAAACAAGGTCCAATCACCTTCCCAGCTGGCTGACTTGGTCTAGAAATGGAGTTGAGACTTGTCCAAACCACCTCCATAGCCTTACTCTGTCCCCTTTGAAAATAGGTGTTGATGATAAAATTCGGACTCACTAATTCTTACCACCCTCATTGGAAAAAGTACAAAGTTGGCCAAATGTGTTTCTGAAAATTTTATTTCCATGCTAAACCCAATGTGTGCCAAGAGTATCATTCACTGGGTCATCCAATAATCATCAGAAAATACTCCTGCATGTGCATTTGGAAAAAAAAAAGTTAATTTCAAAATTAGCCAAAGAATTTGTCAGAGGAAAACCTCTCTTTGTCTTGTGCAAAGTCTTAATGGACCATTTTGGTGAAAAATGTCCCCTAAAAAGCATGGCCCTTGGGTCATGGAGGGAGGCAGAGAGAAGCAAACTGCTCTGCCTCTCAAGCTCAGGCTTGGGTGTCTAGGGCAATCCCCAGAAGGAGATTAACAGGTTCCAGAACAGAGAAGAAGGACTGGATAACAGAGTGGAGTCAGATGTCCAGAAAAGCGTCCAGAGATTGAAAGTTGAAGAGAAGACAGTGTCCCAGAAATTCCCCATGATAGGTAGAACCGAGATATTTTTAATACCTAAGTTGTTTAATATCTATTCTTGAGTTTGTTATTGTACTATAAAGTTGTTTCTCTTTATTTGCCATAGTTATGTCCTATAAAGTTGCTGCAAACACTGAATTTTAGGATAAGGAAGATCTTTTAAAGCATGATGTCACAGGCAGAAATAATAAAGGAAAGATCAATGGGTTCATTCCATAAAAATTTAAAACTATATAGCAATAAATAAACAAACAAATAAAGACCTACAAATAAAATGACAAACTGGAGAAAACCATTTATGATACTTTTGACAGAGGGTTAATATTCTAAATATATGTAATTCTTTACAAATAAACAAGAACATGGAAAGACAGTTAAAAGATGAGCAAGTGCTAAGAACTGAATGTTTGTGTCTCCCAAATTCACATGTTGAAATCCAAATCCCCAATGTGATGGTGTTTGAAGATGAGACTTTTAGGAGGTAATTAGGTCCTGAGGGTGGAAACTTTGTGATGGAATTAGTGCCCCTCTTAAGAAGAATCATAAGCGAGCTTGTCTCCCTCTCTCTGCTCTCTACCATTTGAGGACACAGCAAGAAGACAGCCATCTGCCACCTGGAAAGGACCCCTAGGATTTGCTGACACCTTGATCTTGAACTTCCCATTCTTCAGAACTGTGAGAAATAAGTGTTTGTTTTTCAGGCCACCTAGTCTGGTATACTTATTATAGCAGCCTGAGCAGAATAAGACAGCAAACAAACCTCCCCCTCCAAAGTATAACTGAAGACCAAAAATAAATAAATAAAATGAAATAAATTCAAGGTCACAATAATCAAAGAGGTAAAAATTAGAATGAGATAGCTTTTTACCCATCAAATGGGCAAAGAAGAAGAGAAAAATAACATCCACCATTGGTCTGTGGTATAGGGGAATGAGTCTACATCTACTGCAGATGGGAGTGAGCTGGATTAAGTGTTTATAGGGCAATTCAGTAAGGGTAAGGTACTGAAAGCCAGCAGTAGATATCAAAAGTCTTGAAAATGTGCTCACCCTTTAATCCAGCAAATCTTCTTCTTGTGTTTTTTTATAGAAAATTATCATAAATATATACCTTTAACTCTAATAATTTTTATCACAGTTTTGTTTAAAATAAACTCCCATATGAGGCTAGGTTGAGAACAGCATGGTAAGTGCATAGATGGAATGCCATGTATCCATTAGAATATTGTTTCAATACATGGAAAAGTGTCCACAATATACAATGTAATTAAAAGAAAAATCAGCTTATAAAACAATGTCTTCATCATTCATGGTCATCAATGAATAAATATTAAGTTTCAATATCTGGCATGAGCCACACAGTGATAACATAAATAGTACTGTAATAGTCCCTGATCTATTTTAAACTATATACACACAAAAATATATATGACACCACACACACAGATACCCATACACACACAATACTGGAAGGATATCTATCAAAATATTAGTAGTAGTTGTCTGTGGATACATGTAATTTTCATTTCTTCTACCTAATCCTGCTTTTTAAATTTTCTACAGTGAACTTGCTATTTTTGTAATAATAAAAATCATAAAGCTGTTATCATTTACTCTCCATTTTCTTTTATATTCTTTAAGCCACTTCCCCCTTCTCTCCCAGTATGATATTGTGATGTAGAATTAGAATAGAAAATCACTTTCACCTGAAACAATAAAGAGGGTCAAGCCTGCAGCTGAGGCTGAGGAACTTTGCAGACAAAAAAAAAACAAAAAAACAAAGCAAACCAAGTAGAGTAACTTCTATTTATACAGAGAGAGGAAGGAGAATGGCACATTTTGGGGTTATTCGATATTCAGCATGTGGCTGAAGCTTCCTTTGAACCTCCTCTTCTGTCCACTCTGGTTGCCTCTTTCCATCTAGCTCCCTGAGGCTGGCTCTTCCCATCTCTAATCCTTCCTAACTCTCCACTGCTACATAGTAAAATCCAAGCTCTTCAGCCTGGCATTCGAGGTCCCTCCATCTGGCCTCTGACTGTCACCCCCATCCCTTATCTTCAGTACACCTTTCAGTATAGCCCCACCAGACCACTTACTAACCCAGTTACCTGCCCCATTCTGTGGTTTGGCCCATGATCTGCCTGGTCAAAGCCATCCCATAACTCAGATCTGCTCAGGTCATACTTTCTCCACAAAAATTTTCCAGCAGTCTTCCTGCCAGGTTTCCCCATCAGCCTGTATTTGTGCCCTTATTATAGCACATGTCTCCGCCTGACATTACAGTTCTTTGTTTGAGAGCTGTATTTTCTTTTTTTGTGCCTTCCACAGTGCATAGGAACTCAGTAAGCATTCACTCCACTGAATTCACCATGCAAAACAGGAATTAGCAATGTTCAACAGATTCGAATGTATAAGTGCACTGGCCATGGAATAGTCTAAATATTGTATTTTTTTATAGAATAGTACTTTATTTATATAGTGTTCTACCATTTATTTATAAATCTCTTTCACATAATGAGAACCAGACTGGGAAAATATTTTTATTTGAATTTCCCGGGGAAATTGATTTATCTAATGTTACATGGTCAAAGGGCAGAGTTGAAACATAAAATCTGATTTCTTCCTTCCCAGTGCTGTGCCTTTCATTGAACTAAGTGGTTCAATTTAGAAGAAACCTCAAGATCTTGCAGTATGAGAGGGCATCATTTTAATATCCTTTGTCATTTCAGAAATTCTGATGATAGGAGCTTTTTGGTTATTTTGCGTCTGAATAGATTGGAGCTTATTTTGTGACTAATTCATCTGGTAAACCAGCATTGTTAGTACACAGATGGCCTAGCTGACCATCAGATATTTGTGCCTTGGTTGTAGAGTGACCTCCAGGTATTCCCTTCCCAGGTAGGGGCAGGGCCGCCCTGCGTCACAGTTGATACCGCAGGCTTGCCCGCCTCCTTCACCGAGGTCATTGGACCCTGTGTATTTTCCTGCAAATGTCTCTGGCATTTGAGAGGAGAGTAAGCCCACAGAGCCTGCTTGTTCACAGAGGGCCTTATCAGTTGTTGATGAGACCCTGTCTAGGCTCACAGACAGGCAGTTTCCTCCAGCCCCAGAGCCCGAGCCCACTGTGGAGCCAGAAGAAGGTGATAAGCCTCCGAGAAGATTTTTTAGGAGCCTTGCCTATCTTTCACACCAAGTCGCCAGGGTACATTTTCCATGGTCACCATTTACAGATAGGGTGGCTGCTCTCGGATAAGACTGGGAGTGGGAGGGCGGGTGGATGGAATCACTAAAGAGGGAAAACGGTTTTGTCAATTAGTTACCCTTAGGAGTCCCTCAGGCTCCTACAGGCTTTGTTGTTGACAATTTTTTGTTTAATTGTAAAAATCCCTCCCCAGCCGGCCAAGTATAGCCTTCCCAACTGGCTCCAAAGCAATCAGACAGGGTAGGCCCAGAGCTTCAAAGAGTTGAGTCTTACTGGGCTTTAACTATTGGGAATAGTCTGTCTGCAGCTGCCAGGCAGGAAGACTGTGGTGATAGGGTTGACAGGGCTGCCACAGAAAAACCCAGTGTAATGCCCAGTGACCCAGACCAGTCAGGCTACAGGAAAGACGTTTGTCGAATTTGCCATAAACGGCTCTTGATGGAGTCTTCCTGCCAAGTGTTCAGGAAAGAGCAGAGAAAAGCACAGAGATGGGTCAGATGCTTGGCTTGGAAGCAGAAGACAGGCTCCTCCTATTCCTGAGATCCTTCTGAAAACCTGTATCTCTGGCCACTTTTTTATTTTTATCTTTATTTATTTTTAATTTTTAATTTTTTTGAGTTGGAGTCTCACTCTGTCACCCAGACTGGAGTGCAGTGGCCGCTCCCGGTCACTGCAGTCTCGACCTGCTGGGCTCCGGAGATCCTTCCGCCTCAGTTTTCCTAGTAGCCAGAATTACAGGCACGCGCTATCATGCCCGTCTGATTTTTTAAGTTATTGTAGAGATGAGGTCTCGCAAGTTGCCCAGGTGGGTCTCGAACCTGTGGGCTCAGGTAATCCACTCACCTTAGCCTCCCAAAGTGCAGGATTACAGGCTGAGCCACCGAGCCCGGCTTTTATTTTTATTTTTTTCTTAGTGTTAGAGTCTCACTAGTTTTTTATTTCTTTTTTTAAGAGATAAATCTTACTACGTTCCTCACGCCTGTGTTGAACTCCTGGGCTCAAGTAACCCCCCGCCACAACCTCCCATGTAGCTGGGACTACAAGTATGTGTCACTATGCCCAGCTGGACAGTTTTAAAAAGCTGGATATGAATGATGAAGAGTGTTTACTATTGATTTATAGTATTTATGGAAATTGAAATGAGGACCTCAATCTGTATTTAGAAAAAGCTTTATTTACCTTGGTTTCTTGTTTGGATAACTAAATATATGATTCGGACTTTACAAAGAGAACTGAAGTATATCTCATTTTTAAAATGGCGTATTTTAATGTATGTATTAAGTGCCTATCTATTGACAAGGCGACTATTTACATCGTCTCATTTGATTGCTCTCATCACTGTTTTCCATTGAAGTAGCTGAGGCACAGGGAGGTAAGCCACGTGCCCAGTGTCACACTGCCAGTGGGGGGCAGAGTTGGGATTTCAATTACTCATCTCTTTGTTTTTTTCATTCATGCTGCTTTCAGATTTTTAACTGTTTGTTTTGTTTTGGTCATTCCTCCCAAGAGCAGACACAGGATGCAGCCTGCTAGTGTAAATTTGGGATTCAAAAACTTTTATAATAATACAATAGGGGTGTGTGAGTGTGTGTGTGTGTGTGTGTGTGTGTGTGTGTGTGTGTGTGTGTGTGTGTGTGTGTGTTGGTGAATGGGCGACAGGGGTGGCAGTAATGTCATGTCGGTTACTCTGGAGCGCAGCTATTTTACAATATACCATCCGAAAGACTGATCCCTTTCTTGAGTGAAGTTTTCCAAGAGACAATGCCCAGACTATTATCAATGCTTTTAAACACACTGGCATGCTTTTCCTAGTGTCGACTCACATCATAATCTCACTAATGTGGCTTAGATACCATGATGCAGAGCAGGAAGTTTAGGTCTAGCTCATGTACTTTGCAGAGATGATGCTTGCACTGCCTGCAGGAAGGTGACAGGCACACAGAATACTGGCAATAAGTAGTAGCCATAATTATTATCATCGTCATTACTGTTTCCAACGACTAGCAATGGTGTGGGAATGGATTGGGCCCTCTACTCTAAAAAAATATATAAAAATAAGTACAACTAAAAACGAAACTTTATTCTAGTCTCCCAGCTAGTCACAGTGAAAAAATGCCAGTAGCATGTAGGACCACTCTATAAATACAATGACAAGGTAGTAGTCCTATTCCTCCATGGCTAAAGCTTGGATACTCTTCTCTCTGGCTTTTATTTATCTTAAGAAACCTGGGGAGACAAGCATGAGTGGAAATGCCTTTCTATTTCCCCTGAAAGAAAGAAATAATTAGTAGTCGTCAGAATAGGTGCCCAAGACTAATATTTACCTTCCTGTCCAGCTTCCTTTATTCTGGAACTTGATAACTCAAGGAAACCACCAGTAAGACCACCAACTACTCATCCTTGGTATAAAATTTCATATTTTGGAATTTGGGATTTGGGGTTTATTTTGAAGGAGGAAAATAGATGTAAACAGCCACAGCTGCCCGTGTCTGTGCAGTCAGCCACTGGGTGCTGCTGGATCCCTGGCAGTTCTAAAAAGACAATTTGGGTCCAGTTGAAATAGTCATAGTATTACTTAGAGGCCCCAGATGTCCTTTGAACTTTAGGGACAGACTCTGCCACTACAGGTGCCTCACGAATTGTTGTATAACATCAGTGATTTTTCTTTCCAGTACAGTGCTGACAAAACAAGTAGGAATTTCAGTGCTTGTAGAATGTGCCAGACCCTTGGCAAGTCTGGATTCATTTAGAATAATACCAAGACCAGGAAAGGGTGGGTGGTAAGCATATGTTTATCTATTTTATAGGTGAGGAAAGAGAAGAAGAGAAAAGGTTACTCGGAGCTTTAGGAATTTAAATCCCAGAAGGTTCTGGATCCCGCAGACCACACTGCCTATTTGTCTGGTTGTGCATTCAGCACAGCATGACAGACTGGGGGCAGGGAGGCTATATTTCTCAGTTTTGTGTTCCAATCTGGGTAGTTTGGTTCACAGGGACACTAAGGCACTGGTTTTAATATTCCCAGGTCCCCCATCAGTCTGAGACTCAGTACCCTCTCTTGACCACTAACACCGGCCACTCGGATGTCACGTCTCTCTTGCTTATGGTACAAAATTACCCCAGAGGCCTCTCTCTCACCAAGAAGGAATGTAACGAATCATTCCCTGGGGAGTCCCCATTACTTGAGTTACTACATGTCCTAGCATTTATGAGTCTTCCTTTTCACATATTTTTAGTAGTAAAATTGAGAAATAGAAATTATGCATTGGAAAAATAAATACAATGTATAATTTTCTTTTTCTTTAAATGAAAAGTATCTCTTGTTCTCTTTCCACAATAACATCCCTTTCATCTATCATCTAATCAACCAGAAATTCAGTAACACAAGATTTTCAAGATATCGGTTGCTTTAACAAAAGAAGACAAATGATCAAGTAAACAGCTTTATTAGGACATTTATTTTAAAGCAACTTTCAAAGTCTACAATAGTAGGGCTAGTATACCTTCTGCTTAATACCCAAATCAGAGTTTCTTAAAGTACGTGCCTGATACCACCAGGCATCAGAGGCCCCTGCAGGGAGGACCTCTGGAAAACCCTTGCTCCCCCCTTCTCCAGAATTGTACCAAGATCTTGAGGCATAATTCATAATTCTCAAACATCCTTTCAAATTGTTCAGTCTCATTTGAATGGCAAATGTAGTTTATTGCCTTTCAACTCTGAGACAATCAACTCTTTGGGTGAATGACATAACTCAGCAAATCAAACAACTTCGTTTTCCAGAGCGCTCTGATTTTCTATCATTCTGGGAAAGAAGACGACATTCTGCAAGTGTGAGAGAGGAAAGGTGATTTCTTTTTCTTTTTCTAAATTTCCAGAGTTGCTTTCAGTGGATGTCAAATATGACCTTATTTTTACTTAATGCTCAGTTTTAAGTCATTTACAGTTTTCCTTTCTCCTGCTGAAGTGATTTAGAATGTAAAGTATGGGGGAGGGGGGCAAAAAAACCCCTGGAGTTATTTTTTGGAAGGTGGGCTCCTTGTAGTACAGGTTTCCCCTGCTAGGAAGTGTTCTAGGAAGCTATCGGCATCAGTGTTCCAGCTAGTGTTGTTGTGAGAGGCTGTGTTCGACTTCAGTGCATTTTTTGGGGATCATTTCAATGTGTTTGCCCATTTCATTATGGGTGATTTACGAGTGCACCTGTCCACACTGCACTGAGTTTTTGGCAGTTTTTTGAACAAAAATGACGTGACCCCCTGCTCCACCCTCCCTATTCTCCTGATCTTACCCTGAGTAATGTTTCTTGGGGTTTTTTTGGTTTGTTTTTCCAGATGAAAGAAGTTCTCAAGGGGAAACATTTGCTGATGTAGAAGAGGTGAAACAAAAACAGCAGAAGCACTAAACGATATCAAAACTGACAAGATCAAAAACTGTTTTGAGCAGTGGAAAATATGTCTTGATAGGTGTATTGCAACAAATGGAGAGTATTTTGAAGGTGACTCAAGTATAAACATTTAAGAAAAATTACACAATTTCTTAATACATAAATTCTGTTTTTTGGGGTCCCCCCTTGTAAATATTTATTTTAAAAAGTCCATGCTCTAAGCAAGTTTCCATTAGTGAATGAATGGACAAACAAAATGTGGTATATACATGCAATTGAATATTATTCAACCTTAAAAAAGGAGAGAAAGGTTGGCACATAATACAATATATATAAAGCTTGAGGATACCATGTTAAGTGAAATAATCCAGACACAAAAAAGACAAATATTGTATGATTCCACTTACATGAAGTACTTAGAGTAGTCAAATTCACAGAAACAGAAGTTGAATGGTGCTTACCAGGAGCTGTGGCAAAGTGGGGGAAGGGAGGCAGAGTTGGAGAGTTAGTGCTTAGTAGGTATAATGTGTCTATTAGGGAAGATGAAAAAGTTCTGGGGATGGATGGTGGTGATGGTTGCACAACAGAGTGAATGTACTTAATGCCACTGAACTACAGATTTAAAATAGTTAACATGAACAAACAGAACCCCCCAAAAATCACAATCCCATTCACAATAGCCACAAAATAATGAAATATGTTGGCATCTTTCTAACCAGAGAAGTCAAAGACCCTTACAATGAAAACTACAAAACACTGCACAAAGAAATCAAAGATGACACAACAAATGGAAAAATCTTCCATGCCCATGGATTGGAAGAATAAACATTGTTAAGATATCCATGCTACCCAAGGCAATCTACAGATTTAACACAATACCCATTAAATTGCCAGCAGCATTCTTCTCAGACCTGAAAACGACAATATAGGAATTCATAAGGAAACATAGACGACCACGAATAGTCAAAACAATCTTCAGGGAAAAAAAAAAAAAGCTGGAGGTATCACACTCTCAGACTTTAAACTTTATTATAAAGCTACCATAATCAAAAACAAGCTGGTATTGGTTTAAGAACAGGTATATAAACCAATGGAACAGGATAGAAATTCCAGAAGCAAAACCTCAGTTTCAACCAGCTCATTTTCAACAAGGCCTCCACCATCAACCACTGGGGAGAGAAAAACCTATTCAATAAATGGTCCTGCAAAAACTGGCTGACCATATGCAGAAGATTAAAACAAGATCCCTATCTTTCACCAAAAATAAATGGATCAAAGACCTAACATACAATCTCAAACTATAAGAACCCTAAAAAACACAGGAGACACCCTTATGGAAGTTGGAACTGGCAACCAATTCCTAAACAAAATCCTAAATGCCCATGCCATAAGAGATAAGATAGCCAAGTGGGACGTCATCAAATTGGCAAGCTTTTGCAAAGCCAAAGAAATTATCAAGAGAGCAGGGAGACAGCCCACAGTCTGGGGAAAGATATTTGCCAACTGTATATCTGACAAAGGCCTAAACATCTAAGATCTACAAGGAACTCAAACCTGCCAAGAAGAAAATAAAAAACAAGCAGCCCCATTACAAAGTAGGCAAAATATATGAACAGACACTTCTCAAAAGAAGATATATGAGCAGCCAGCATATACATGAAGAAATACTCAGCCTCACTACTCATCAAAGAAATACAAATTGAAACCACACTGCGATACCACCTAACTCCAGTCAAGATGACCATCATCACTAACTCAAAAAACAACAGATGCTGGAGAGGATGCAGGGAAAAGGGAACACTTCTACACTGTTGGTGGGAGTATAAACTAGTACAACCTCCTGTGGAAGACAGTGTGGCAATTCCTAAAAGATTGTCCTCCCATGAGACCCCACAATCCTCCTTCTGGGAATATACCCGGAGGAACTCAAATCATTCTATGAAAAAGATACCTGCACACCCATGTTTATTGCAGCATCATTCACAATAGCAAAAACATGGAACCAACCATGCTGCCCACTGAAAGAGGACTGGATTAAAAAAATGTGGTACATATACATGATGGAATTATTATGCAGCTATAAAGAAGGACAAAATTATGAAATTTGCAACAATTTGGAAGGACTTAAAGGCTATAATACTGAGTGATCTATCACAGAAACAAGAACTGAACACCACATGTTCTCACTCATAAGCAGACCTTGAACAATTATCATAATACTATAAGAAAAGGATTGGCAGTAGTTGAAAACTACCGGCGGGGGGGCGGGGATTGGCAATTGTGGGAAACTGTCAGGGAAGGTTGGGGCATACCTCATCCAACAAGAGTACCTGTATAAAGACCATTTGTATATCTAACCCTGAATTGTACCCCACATCTTCAAAATAAAAAATAAAATAAACTTTTGATTATCAGATGGAAAAATAAAATAGTTAACATGGTACATTTTATTTTATGTATATGCTACCACAATTATTTAAACCAACAAAAAAAAGCAACTACCTATGTGGTGTGAGTGTGTGTCATGCCTTGACTATGAGGTTCATGGGATTTTGAACGGGATGCAGTTCTCTCCCCAGCACCGGGGTCAGCTCCATAGCTTTCAGGTCCTGTTAGCACCGAGGGGGTGTGCTGTCAAGCAGATGCTAGAGTTCAGCCACCTGCAGTCAGGATTCCTGATGTCCAGGACACTTAACAGAGGCTTTTTCCTGGGTCTGTGTTCTTAGCAAAGTGATAATGCTCCTAATTAGTGAGGAGACCTTCAACCAGACAGCCTGACGGGCTGGGCCCTTGGACGCCAGGATGGGGAGGGAGGCCGGAGGAGGCTCGTCTGCAGGACTTGCTCCTAGGCTGGAGCCGACCCCTGGCCTACCAGGAGTGGCTGAGCACCCAGCAGTCGGGAGGCAGGGGCTGGAAGGAAAAGGGAGGCTTAGATAGGGCAAGAGGAGAATGTTTTGCTGACAGAAAAGAGATATATTTTAGAGCAACTTCTAATGCTAGACCTGTTTTAATCTCATGGCCAGAGAACAGTGCTTTCAGGATAAGCTGAATTAATTTAGTGTCTTCTGTGCTCTTCTTCTGATGAGGACCCAGAAAGGCTGAAAAATGGTTTCTCTCTGCTCTTTCTTCTCTTTCATAATTAAAACCCTCAAAGGCCTTGCTAAAGTAATTTAAAACAAATAAGGGAGCCCTGGGATTAGAAGCTCATCTCCTACAATGTGGTATCCAGCCCTTTCTCTTCCCTGAAATTTCCCTCAAATTTTAGAGACTGTGTCCGCCTCTGATCCCTGTAATTCTGTAGGGGGTTGAATGGTGGCTCCCCAAAACATATGTCCACTCAGAACCTGGGCATGTCACCTTATTTGGAAAAGGGTCTTTGCAGATGTCATTAAGGATCTCAAAATAAGGTAATCCTGAATTACCTAGGTGAGCCTTATATCCAATAAAAAGTGTTCATATAAAAGTAGGGCAGAGGGAGACTTGAGACATAGAAGGGAAGCCAAGTGAAGATGGATAAGAGATTACAAGGATGCAGCCACAAACTAACAATTGCTGGAGCCACTGGAAGCTGAAAGAGGCAAGAAAGATTTGTCCCCTAGAAGCTTCCAAGGGAGTGCAACAATGCACACCTTGACTTCAGACTCTTGGCCCCCAGAATCAGGGAGAATAAATTCCTGTGTTTAAAGCCACTTAAATTTGTGGTAATTTGTTACAGCAGCTCTAGGAAATGCATACGAATGAATGCCAACACTTAAAACGAGCTTGACAGTCTCCTTTGATGCTAATTATAACTGGTGGGGCTTGCGCTTTCTTTTCCTGAGAAAGAACCTTGCCTATGCCCTGTTGGAGCAGGGCTTCTCAAACTCCACTGTGCATAGTCACCACCTGGGAACCCTGCTGCGGGCTGCCTATGAGACAGCAGGTCGGGACTGGGGTCCCCAATCCTGCATTGCTGAGATGCTTTCCACGACACAGATGTCGATGACTGTAGATCACACTTTGAACCCACCAAAGCTAGTTTGGGTATGGACTTTCAAAGTGAAGCACAATAAATAAACATGTTAACTGTTTTTGCTGAAAGCCATGGCTAACATTTAGTCTTTACCTGGGCCTCTTTGTGCCCTTTACTTACATTTTGTGATTTTTATCACAGCAGTTGTTCTAAAGTGTCCAGTGCTGTACAGAACATTATTATCCATGATCTCTACCCAATAAACTTAGAACCAATAATCAGTTTTGCACAAAGATCTCTGTCTTATCTTCCTTACCTATTAAACAGGGGACTTGAACTAGAGTTGCTCAGATTTCTTCCAGCTCAAACTTTCTTGAAATATGGAATGCTTTTCATGCACAGAAAAAAGATTCTGTGGGTCCCAGTTGTCTATTTATGTCTTCAACTACCATCTTTACTTTTACCTTGAGGCCTTTATCCTCATTTTGCCCTAGACTAAAGACACAAAATATTCTGAAAGTGATAGAGTACTCTTTTGTCCATTGCTACTGTGATTTTTCTCACTGACCAGCTGAGACAGCCCCAGTGAATGATAAGCTTTCTACTGAATAGCTAAGCCCTACTCATTGTTGCTGGGCTTTTCTGATCTGTCCTCCATTTTCTGGAGGAGGGTGTATATGTGTGTAGTAAACCTCACCAACCTCATCCTTGTGGTCGACTCATGCACATAACTGAGTGTGAATGTTTACTATATTCAGAGCATGTAACTGTGATCTGTACTCCTTAAGCACAATCCAGAAAACACCCATCTTCTATAGGTGTTGCTCTGTGGGCATAAAATGACCACTGCCTTTATCAAAATGTCACTCCCTTACTAAGTGGTTTTTTCAAAAAGCACTTTGCTCCCAGGATTGACACTGTAGAATTTTGCAAAAATGCTATATAAGCGCCTCATAATCCCAGCAGGCCAGTCATTTTTGAGAGTCACATTTCAATTCCTCTAAATTCTTGTCGCCTGACCACACATTTAAAAGATTTGGCTTTAAAATAACCAAAAAACTGATAAGGCAGGAGCCACTTGTCAATGACACAGATTCTCCAGCTCATTGAAAATGCATTTACCTTCCTCACAGGTCTAGTGGGTATCTCCTCACTGACCTTCATGGGCAAGTTGGAATAGGCGAGTGTTGCTGGAAATGGAGTGAGGTCATGTTAAACGTGTCCCTAAATATTTATACTGGAGAATGAACAGTAACTACCTTCTCCACTTTACCTCAGCTCCTTTTGTTTTTTCTCACTGCCTCACCTTTCTTGTTTTCCTGTTTCAGTCAATCTTGTTTGTTAATGAAAACAGAGACCCTCACAAGACACCTCATAGCTATGAAGATTGATAGTAGGAATAAACCAGGGCAGGGATCTGTTTGTGGGATCTGGGGACAGAGACACGCGTAGGACCAGTATCTTCTCCTGGTTCTATCTGTTCCAAGCTCCACTTTCTACCAAGCAGCTTCTTCTGTCTGCTCAGGGTTTCTGTTCCTCTACCACATAGGGTTATACCTGGCTCTTTTTAGCCACCTACTATATTCTTGCTGTATACTATGTCCCCCCTGGCTGCATATTGGCACATTCCTTCCATGTATTTTTGCTCAAATTCTCAAGAGAAAGAATCTGATCATATGAGAATATTATTCATGGGGCCACTGAAAGATTGCTGGCCAGCTTCTGATTGGTGCTCCCAGATCACATGACTGTGGGTCATCTGAATTTTATTGACTCAGTCAGCTATGTCTCAGGTTATCACAGGGTTCAACCCATGACCCAGGAAACAAAAGGCTGAGGGCTGGGCAGTTGCCTTGTGAAGAGAATCTGGACAAGGTTGGCAATGACCCAGTTTCCAGAGAACAGAATGACTCCACCAACCAATCATTCCTCATCTTTCTTTGAAAGGACTTTAGAGAAAAAAACCAAGTGAGGAGATTCAGGGGACTGGGGGGGTCATAGGACCCAGAGCTATACTCACTCCCCTTCTGGTTTCAGTCTTCAAAGGTGAAATGGGTGAAGCCAGAGCTACCAAGAACTGGAGCTGATTTCCTTGGAAATGAGACCAAATAAGTGTGTTCAGAAGCTAAAAAATGAGACAGTGCCCTTGTAGAGGCCCAGCCCAACATATCAAAACATTGTCAGGGAGAACAGGGTAAGGCCTTGCTGGAAGTGGAGGGTGTGAAAGGGCAGGAGAGGCAAGCTCTCAGCTGTGAATGTGTGCTGTGCACTTGGAAGAGAATTGGGCCACAGCCTGCCACACTGCACATCAAGGGTCATGGCACTGTGTGAATTCCATTTACAGGTCTCCTTTTTAAAAGGCAAAGCTGGCCTTCCTGGCTCTAATGGAGAAGAACAGCCTCAAGCTTACAGTCAGAGCGGAGGAGTTTTCCCCAGCACTTGGGAGACTTTTATTGTCTGGGCTGGGTATCCATGTTGTTTCTGCTGTGCTCGGGTCCCATGCTCAATGTCACCTCCTTATTTTCTGTACTGTACGCCCTGGTCACTTTTACTAAAGATTTATGTTTGAATAGCGGTATGTGGCATTAAGTGTGACTTAAATGCTAATTCAGTAAAGCTTCTGGAAAAAACTAAAGAATGCCCACACAATCTGAGGATAAGTAGAGATTTCTTAGATAGAGACACCAAAAACACTAACTATGAAATAAACATAAATTAGACTTCATCAGAGTTAAAAGGTTTGCTCATCAAATGACACTATTAAGAAAATAAATAGAAAACCAAAGACTGAGGAATATTCCCAACGGATATACCTAGCAGAAGACTTGCATCCAGAATATAAGTATACTTTGATTTCCTGTACTTCACTTTATTGTGCTTCACAGATACTGTGTTTTACATAATTAAAGGTCTGTGGCAGTCCCACATAGGTCAAACAAATCAATCAGCCCCATTTTTCCAGCAGCATATGCATATTTCCTATCTCTGTCACATTTTAGTAATGTTCACATTGAAATTTCTTGTTATGATCAAACTGCTGTGGTGATCTGTAATCAATGACCTTTGATGTTACTATTGTAATTTTTGGGAGGGGTACTATGAACTCCCATATAAGATGGTAAACTCAATCAATAAATGTATGTGTTCTGATTGCTCCACCAACCAGTCATTCCCTCATCTCTCTTCCTTGCCTCAGCTCCCTCTATTCCCTGAGATACAAAAATATTACAATTAGGCCAATTAATAACCCTGCAAGAGCCTCCTTTCAAGTAAAAAGAAGAGTTTTCCATATCTTACTTGAAAACAAAATATAGAAATGATTAAGCTTAGTGAGGAGGGTATGCTGAGAGTTGAGAGAGGCCAAAAGCTAGTCCTCCTAGTCCAAACAGTTAGCCATGCTTTGAATGAAAAGGAAAAAGTTCTTGAAGGAAATCAAAGTTGCTACACCAGGAGACCACATAAATGATAAAGTAAAAAAGCCTTACTGCTGATATGGAGAAAGTTTGAGTGGTCTGGAGAGATCAAACCAGCCATAACATTCCCAAAGCTAAAACCTAATCCAGAGCAAGGTGAGAACTCTCTTCAATTCTGTGAAGGCTGAGAGAGGTGATGAAGCAGCAGAAGAAAAGCTGGAAACCAGCAGAGGCTGGTTCATAAGGTTTAAGGGAAGAAGTCATTTCCATAGCATAAAGTGCAAGGTCAAGCTCCAAGTGCTGATGTAGAAACTGCAAGTTATTCAGAAGCTCTAGTAAAAGTAATTGATGAAGATAACTAAACTAAACAACAGATAATAAATGTAGATAAAACAATCTTATATTGAAAGAACATACCATCTAGGTCTTTCATAGAGAGGCAAAGTGAGTATCTGGCTTCAAAGCTTCAAAGGACATGCTGGCTCTCTTGTTGGACACGAGTGCAGCTGGCAACTTTAGGTTAAAGCCAATGTTCATTTACCATTCTGAAAATCCTAAGACCCATAAGAATGATGCTAAATTTTCTCTGCCTGTGCTCTATAAAAGGAAAAACAAAGCCTGAATGATAGCACAACTGTTTTATAGTATGGTTTACTGAACATTTTAAGCCTCCTGTTGAGACCTACTGCTCAGAAAAAAATATTTTTTTTTCAAAATATTCCTGCTCATTGACAGTGCACCTGGTCACTCAAGAGCTCTAGTAGAGATGCACAAGGAGATTAATGTGGTTTTCATGTCTCCTAATACAATGTCCATGTCCCATGGATCCAGGAGTCATTTTGACATTTAAGTCTTATCTAAGAAATACATTTTGTAAGACTATAGCTTTCATAGATAGTGATTCCTTTAATGGATCTGGGCAAAGTAAACTGAAAACCTTCTGGAGAGGATTCACCATTCTAGATGCAATTAAGAACATTCATGATTTGCAGGAAGAGGTCAAAATATCAACATTAACAGGAGTTTGGAAGAAATTGATTCCAACCCTCATGGATGACTTAGAGCGGTTCAAGAATTCAGTAGGAGTAACTATAGATATGGTGGAAACAGTAACAGAACTACAAGTAGAATAGAGTCTGAAGATGTGACCAAACTGCTTCAATCTCATGATAAAACTTCAATGAATGAGGAGTTTTTATGGATGAGCAAAGAAAATCATTTCTTGAGATAGAATCTACGCCTGGTGAAGATGTTGAACATAGATAAAATGACACTGAAAGATTTGGAATACTGTATAAACTTAGTTGATAAAAAGTGACAAGATTTGAGAGAATTAGCTCTAAATTTGAGAGAAGTTTTACTGTGGGCAAAATGCTATCAAACACCATCACATGCTACAGAGAAATCTCTCATAAGAGGAAGAGTCCATAAATGTGGCAAACTTCATTGTTGTCTTATTTTTAGAAATTATCACAGTCAACTCAGTGAGGTTTTATCAACATCGGGGCAAGACTCTTCACTGGTAGAAAGATTATGATTCAAATGTTTGAGATGACAGATATGTGAATTACCCTAATTTGATAATTACATATTATATACGTGTATTAAAATATCTCACTGTATCCCATAAATATAGATCATTATATGTCAATTTAAAATAATAAAAGCAAAAATAAAGGGATTGTAACTCACTGGAGGCACAGATGATTGTTAGCATTTCTTAGTAATAATGTATTTTTAAATTATGGCATGTACATTGTTTTGTTAGACATCATCGTATTGCACGCTTAATAAACTATTGGGTCATGTAAACATAACTTTTCTATGTACTGGGAAACCCGAGAATTTGTGTGACTCAATTTATTTTGATATTTGCTTTATTGTGATGGGCTAGAACTGAGCCTACAATATCTGGAGGTATGCTTATATATAAAAAACACCTATGAATTAGTAATAAAAAGACAAACAATCCATTAAAAAATAAGCTAAAGATTGTGCAGACATTTTCCAAATACACAAATGGCCTACAAACACATGCCAAAAATTCATTAGTCACCCAGGGAATGCAAATTAGAAACCACAATGTGTTATCATTTTACAATTCCTAGGATGACTATAATTACAGAGACTGATGATACCAAAAATATAACAACTGGATGTGGAGAAATGGAGTTCTCATATGTCACTGGTAGGAGGGCAAAATGGTATGACCACTTTGGGCAACTGTTTAGCAGTTCTTTAACTGTTAAGAATATGTGGCTAGGCGCGGTGGCTCAAGCCTGTAATCCTAGCACTTTGGGAGGTGGAAGTGAGAGAATTGCTTGAGCCTAGGGTTTGAGACCAGCCTGGGCAACTTGATGAGATCTTGTCTCTACAATAAATTAAAAAATTAGCCAGGCATGGTAGCACATGCCTGTAGTTTCAGCTACTTGGAAGGCTGAGGTGGAAGGATCACCTGAGCCCTGCAAGTCGAGGCTGCAGTAACCATGAGCATGTCACTGCACTCCAGCCTGGGTGAAAGTGAGACTCCGACTCAAAAAAAAAAAAAAAAAAATCCTTACTCCATGACCCACCTATTCCACTTTTGGGTATTTATCTGAAGTAAATGAAAGCATATACCACACAAAGATTTATTGAAGAAAGTTTACAACTGTGTTATGAGTAATAACAAGAAACTGAAAACAACTGAAATGTCCATCAACAGGTAAATGGATATTGTGGTGCATTCATATAAAATAATGTGACTAACTATTTGAAATTCTAATATACGCAGGACTTTGATTGAATCTAAAAAAATACATATACCAGGCACAAAAGATTACTTTCTTTGTGATTTCATTTATAGGAAGTTGTAGAACTTGTAAAAGTAATGTATGGTGATTGAATCAGAACAATGGTGACAGGGAGAGAGGTGTCCGGGGTGAGTGGAGGCTGATGGCAAAGGGTCTAAGAAACTATAGGGGGATGGAATTGTCTTTTATCTTAAACGGGATATTGGTTACATGATGCAGTGCATACCGTGGTGCTCTCCTCAGATGCCCTCTTTAGGGCTAACATGCCATGCCCTAGCTTCTGTGAATATAAATCTCTGAGTTGTTTCCCCACTGAGCATTGCCCTTGGCTGTAGAGGTCTCCCATGCTCAGTCATCTCCCTTGCAGGGGCATGCCCATAACAAATGACTGTCCAGTGCAGGGGTTCCAAGGTGTGCCCCCTTGCCCCACTTTGAAACACTCTGAAAATTCTTTCCTTTTCCAAACTTCCACATAAGAGTAGTTAAGGCCTTGAAGTAACACCGTGGGTTAGCTTCTCCCTCTTCACAATCCTGCCCTCTTCATTTTTTCACAGGTTTATCATTGAGTGTACACACCAGCAAAACTTCTGCATGTAATTTTACACTTCAGCATTTGCTTCTAGCAAATGGAACCAGAAGTGATCCTAGGATGCGGAATTTAAAATGGGATTTTAGAGCTGGACAAATGGCCAAGGGGCTGTCAATGAGATCCCATCTCTAGGGGGAGGGGGAGTATGAAAAGTCCTTTGCAGGCTGTGAGGTGTGATGGTTACAACTTGTACTGGTGGCAGATGTGGTTGGGACAACAGTGGAAGGGGGTGCACTACTTGGTGTGCTTGAGTGGAATGAGGGAAGCTGTAACCACAAGGACTGTGGCATCAGGTGGCTGTGGCTGCACGCATGGGTCCACTGATGATTAACCACCAGTTCAAGGCAAAATATAAAATCCAAAGGACTTCCTAGGTAGCATTTGAGGAAACCCTAGTCTGTAGTTGGGGAAAGACAGTATGACGAATCAAATATAGGACATAATCATGAGAAGTGAAGTTTTAGAGAAGTTTGACTTCTCACTTCAGCGGGTCTCCCTCACAGAGGCCAGAACTCTAATTTAGAAGGAAGGGGATCCTGAGAATTGGGTCTAGGATACCCACCAAAATCTTGAGCACCTAAATCCTGGCTGTAAGTGGCCTCCTTTTACTGGTTACAATACAGTGCCCCTCCTCTTGCCTGAAGGTTTTGTAACCACTCAGGATCTTGCCCACCTCCCAAACTTTCCCCCTGGTAGGGTCCTGGAGTGTCCACATGGAACTAGGCCATGAGCATGCAGGATCAAAAGAAGAGGAACATAAAGTTGGATATAGGGGAATGTATTGACGTGGGCACTCTCTGGTGATTCAAGATTTAACAGCCTGGCAAGGATCCTGGAGTCAGGGCTAATATGTTGCTCGAGTGGCCCTTGGAAGAAAGAGAAAAATGATGACCTCCTAGAAGCAAAGGAGCACTGGCAAAATGGCTGTGACAGACAGGGAAGAAAGAATCAAATGCTTCTAAGAAGTAAGTATCCTAGAGCAGATATTCTTCATGAGGCCAGAAAACTCACTAACTACCGAATTTTTTGCAGGAGGGCCCAGAGAATATGCTGGTAAGCATGCACTAAGAATTGTTGAGCATCTCAAGGTAACTGTCTTCATAGATCAGGGTTTCTTTTTTTTTTGAGTTGGAGTCTCACTCAGTCGCCCAGACTGTAGTGCAGTGGCTGCTTCCGGCTACCACAGCCTCAACCTGCTGGACTCCGGCGATCCTTCCACTTCAGCTTTCCAAGTAGCTGGAACTACAGGTGTGCGCTACCACACCCAGCTAATTTTTTTTTTATTTATTGTAGAGATGAGGTCTCGCCAAGTTGCCCAGGCGGGTCTCGAACCTGTGGGCTCAGGCAATCCACTCACCTCGGCCTCCCAAAGTACTGGGATTACAGGTTGAGCCAATGAGCCCGGCTGATCAGGGCTTCTAATGGGAGATACTATTATAGAATTGAACTCCTAATAGCAATGGGAATGATGGAATCCCAAAATGATGAGGCCAGGTGGCAGCACTCAGCCATCAGAAGCAAGGTGGGCACAATTATTACAATAAACAGCCTGAGGATGGACTGATAGAGAAATGGAGGAGGTTGATAGAATACAGTGTTCATAGGGCTGAGAGAGTTGAGCAACCAACAAAAGCATTACTTAATAAAATCATCAAATAAAATCAAGGATGAATACCAGGAGCCTGTGGATAGAAGTTCCAGTGAAAATTCAAGATTCCTGGCTGTTCTCAGACTTGGAACCCATTGATTGAAGTATAGACCAGGTCCCCAGAAGAACAAACTTGCAAGACCACACCGGTCCTTTCTTATGGCCATTTATTCAGATTACCATGCACTGAGGAAAGGAGAATATAGAGAGATTTTTCAGAAATTGTGGGACAACCCAGTCTTGATCTAGGGAGTTGACATTGGTACTCTGGAGGCCTGAAAGCAACCATGGCCTACCTGTTAAGAGTTGGGGTGTATGGAAGTAGATAATAGCTGGAGCCTGAACTAGTCCTGCTAACCATGGGCTAAATGGGCCCCTGGAACCACTCAGTATCATTTTCCTAGTCCCTGAATGTGTAATTGAAATTGTCATACTCGGTAGTTGGCATAACACTTGCTTCTGGACTTTACTTTCCAGCCTGGATCATTGTTGCTCTATAAAAAACAGCTTGGACTCAAACCCCTGGGCTCTTCCCAGCCTTAGCTCTTTTGAAAAAATGCCTGAGAGCACAGATGACCTGACCCTAGCCCACCCAGATAGAGATATCACAGGGGAGATTGCCCACTCTTCAGCCCAACAGCCTCACCTTCCTATTCAAGGGCAACCCAGACCTGGCTTGTACATCTTCTATTTTTGCTTTTATTGATATTAGAATGTGAGGAAAAATACTGCAGGATCAAGGCTAAAAACATAGAGGAAATAGCTCCTGGGTACCACCAATACAAATGAAATCCAAATAAATGTCTTCTGTATAACCAAGAGAAAGTAGAGATATATAGTTAGTTGGAGATGGAATGGATCGCAGATTTGTCTTTCATTACTATTATCAACAAACAATAATACAAACAAACAATTGGCTGAGCAATGACTATGCACCAATAATGTAAACTTTTGCTCTCTCATCTATCCTAATGACAACCCTGTGAGGTGAATGGCATACCCATTTTATAAAGAAGAAAACTGAGGCCCAGAGAGCCGAAGAAAATGAAAAGTTATACAGCTTGTGAGAGGCAGTCCGAATTCCAGTCTGATCTGATTGCTATTTCTGCCACACCAAACTGCATCCTGCGTGTAGAGATTTGTAGCGCAGGCACCTTGGAGAAATTGCTTGGCTTCCAGCAACTGGGCTTAAGAAAATATGCCTTTTCTTTCATGTTTTTGAAGACAGAATCCATCATAAAGGGCATTCCTTTAAGACCTTCTGCTTTGAAGTGATAAAAGCTAGATTGAAGGAAGGCTCCCAGGCCCCTGATCAGGGCTCACCCCTGCCCTCAGAGCCAGGAAATGTGATTTCTTCAGCCGTCCCTTTCACTTATGGTACTTGCTCTGCTTCTTGGGTCTCCAACGATTTTTTTTTTTCTTAAGAAAAGAAGATAGCTTGGGTTAATTTCCAGTTCTCCACAATTTATCTGTGCTGAGCTGGAAGAGTGTTGAGTGGGAAAGGGCTTCATTGTCCACGAGAGCCTCGCAGCTCTTCAACACCCACCACTTCTGCCTCATGTCAAAGGAAAGAAGATCGGTTTATTAAATAGCTGTCAAACCGAATGAGCGAGCACCGAGAACACACAGAAGGGAGATTGGATTAGAGAGAGAGGACATGCCACACTAAACAAGGGCACAGATTTATGGCCTTGGCCATGAGACCTTAGAAATGATGCCCAAGGTAGATATGTGGGGTGAGAGGCTGGGCCAAGGAAGTGAAGTGTGATCTTCAGAGGGGAAGGCAGAGGCAGAAGGTGCTCCCAGTGAGGCCATGCTTTTCTTTCCTGGCACTCAGAGCACTTGTAATCGGTGCATAATTAATAATGTGTGTTTATTCTGTCAATGGTTCTCCTTCTCTGCCTGAGTGTAAGCTTGCCCAGTGTAGATACTGGTTAAGCATATTCATGTCTGTTTCCCAGCGAGGGGCACAGGGCTGGCATCATAATGAGATGTGCCTGGAAGATCACATTGGCTCCACTGAAGTCAATAACTCCTGGACTGTAACCAACTAAGGAAGTATAGACGATGCTTTACTCACCAAACAGAATTCCCAAACTTGCGTTCTGATGGACGCTCTCTTAGCTCACCCCCATCCACGCCTCATAGCCCCATGGATAGAGGCCATTTGAACTTCGGAGAAAAACAAAGCACAGAGGATGTCACTCTCATACTTGCTAGTCAATGTCACTTTAAGCCCAGAGGAAACAGAGACACAGGCATAATAAATCCTTGCTGAAGGAACTTGGAGTAACTACAGGACTAGGTTCTTGCCCAGGAGGGGCCTAGACTATAGCTGAGGAGAAGAGGCAGTCATTGCATTTGCTTTTCCAACATCTTTCTTTTGTTAGTAATTATCTTGGATTTATCTCAGTATCTACACCTCTCCTATAAGGCTCATGTCCTGTGAGAGAACTGTCCCCACTCCTGGCTCTAGGGTTGGGGGCATCTGTGCCTCACTCCTATGCTGAGAAACATAATATCATCTGCCCACCACAGTAACAGGTGCAAGTATGGGTACATGACCCAATTTGGGTCAGTGAAAAGGGAGAGGGTATGTGCTGAGGGCTTCCTTGCTCTTCTGACAGGGCTTCCAGAACTGCCATGATTTCCCTCACTGAATGCAGGAGAGGAAACATGCTTCTTGTCTCTTTAACTTGGTTCCAAATCAGTGTCACACACATGTGTCTGAATGGCAAGACTCAAAACACTCAGAACCCTAGATGCAAGGAATCTGGGAAATACAGTCTTTGACTTTCCATCCTCTTCGGTATTGGAAAGAGACACAAAAGGGGGTTGGAATGAGTACTGAATGAGACAATTTGCAGTATATGTTTTCGCATCTATGTTACTTTAAATCAGATTCTATTGGGTGTTCTGTTACATGGCACACCTCAAGTAGTGGCTACTGATCATGTTTTGAAATTTTGAAGAAGCTTGACTATTGGGCAAAGGAATTAGTGTAACTTTGGAGAAGTGGGACTGTCTTTGGGTAGGAAAATGTCATTCGTGCATTTTTTTTTTGGTATTTATTTTAGAAAAATAATCTTATGAAAGTGACAAGCTAGGTGACCAGATAACCAGTCATCTTGGTGTGAAGAGTAGTATCCTAGATGGGGCCAACTGACAAGAAAACAAACTCAGATTCGAGACACATCTCTGGGGAAGAATTAGTGGGATCTTCTGGTTTCAGTGTTTGTAATTGTTCAGAAATAGAAATACCCAGAGGCTGATTTATATAAAATGGAGGCTTTATTGCCAGGGTACGGTGGTGTCTGACAGAATCCAGGGTAAAGAAGCAGTAGAGCCAAGGCTCTTGGTCTCCTTTCTTTATCTCTATCCCCTCCCCTTTTTCATTCTTCTTTTTGTATCTACAGACTGGCTTTCTCTGCATCCCTATGTCCCAGGGGGAACATAGGGCACATGGAGCTCTCTCTTTCTTCCCCATTTTATATTCCCATGAAAGGGACTATGCTTGGCCCAACTGGGGTAGAGACTGACCTCTGAGCCAATCAATCAGGCTCCAGGAGGAGGGAAGGGGCAGTTCACATGTGCTAGGCTCACCTCTATGGATCCTGGAAGGATGACATGAAGTGCATTAGCTTCATGAGTGTCTATCCTCTCCGAAGGTGGTACAATGGAATGTGAATTGTCCAGGGGTGAGTGAGCAAGGGAGAGGGAAGCGTCTCTGAGACTCTGAGGCTCCTGGTCAGAATAAGTGAGAGGATGAAGCACATTTTCCCTGAACAAGAGGATAAGGTGCTTGCAACAGACTTAAGTGGGAATATTTGGAACATAGAGCAATATGGGCTGGGGCAGAAGCAGTTGAGGATTGAGATCATTGATGGCTTCAGCCATGTTTGAAGTGACTTGAAGATCCTTTCAAACCCAGTGAAATAGAGATTTAAATGGCGACAAGGCATCTGTGACTGAACTCATTGAATGTTTGGATCCACAGGCATATGTGACTGTGTGGAAAACCTGAGATTTGGGGAACTCACAGAGCCTCCCTAAAGGAGAGTAACCCCTTTGGTCTCAGAACATAGGCCTGAGTTCCCAGGCCAGACTCAAATGTGGGGAAAGCAGGGGACAGCAGGGCCAATAATGACTTGCATGGCACCTGTTGGCTTTGTACCTTGGAGAAAGATGAGGTGTTAGGTGTGAGTCAAGCCTGATGGAGAGCTGCCATTATTTTATAAAAATGGGCTAGGACCAGGGAAGCAAGAGTGGGTGACGTGTTCTTCCCCTAATACCCACAGCAGATGTAGCTAATTGGCCAAGGAGCTATTTCCCATAGAGCTCAGAGAGTGTCCTTCTCAGCACAGGGCTTTAGGCAGCCTCGATAACCCATCAGTGCATGTGATGAGCTGTATTTGCCAGCCCTGATCAAGACAGTGGCTGACAAGGGGAGGGCGGATGAATCTGGGCCAACATGGCTGACCCACACATTTTGTGGAAAACTAAGAGGATTGTGGCAACAATAAGTATGGCTCCAACACAAAGTTCTAGCTTTGACATGAAAGTGGCTTAATCTTCTAACAGTGTTCGTCTAGTGCTGCAGATTTTACAACGTGCTCATTCACCACATTTCATTTCATCCTCACAGCAGCTCTATGGGCCTAGTGACTCTTGTAGGGCAGTATCTTCTACTCACACTTACAGATGAGGGAACTGAGACCTGAAGGAGTGAAATATCATATCCAAGAGTTTTTATGTGAAGACTCAATGGGTTCAGATACACACAACTCAGAATAGCACCACTAACTTGATAGTGGCTATGACTGTTATCACCATTGCCTTTGTCAGTGGCCACCCCGAGTCTGGTTCTCCCCAGTGGCCCCCCCTTTTGTAGATCAGACCTAGGGCTGTAACTCATTGAAAGGACACATTTAAATCTTGTGCTGGGACTAGCTCTCTTGTTTCACCTAGAACTAAATATTCTGACTACTGGCAAGTGCTTTTTCTACTGCCCCAAACATAGTTTGATACAACACCAGATCCTTCTGAGAATTTTCCCCAAGATTTTCATCAGGTGATAGTGCCCTAAAGTCTTGATTTTCCAACTGTGGTCTGCAGACTGCTACCAAGTATGGTAGCATCAGTATCCTCTGGGTATTTGGCACAAACACAGAGTATCTGGCCCCATCCCAGACCTGACTCAGAATCTGTGTTTTAACAAGACCCTTAAGTACTCATGTACACAGTAAATTTGGGGTAGCCTGATAAGACACCAGTCCTTTCAAGTTCCACCATAGCAAAAAGGGTTCCACTGGCAAACAAGTTTGGGAAACACTGAGCCCTGTCCTATTATTGTTGCATACTAGCATAATAAAGGCTTGGAAAAGTCCTAAAGTGAAGACAATTTATTTAACTTTGCTTAACCCCATGTTTTTCATATTCATTGTTCATGGATTCTGTAGGAGTAACATTTATGAACCTCCCATGGGTTAACTGTTTAACAAAATTTGACCTGCGGCCATAGAACAGTCAAATGAAGCCCTGCTTGGGTATGTACTAAAAGTAGCTGAGAGAAATGCATCAAAGATTGATCTGGTAGTCAATTATTTATTATTATCTTAAAGTGATAGATAGCATTGCCCATTTAAACACCAATATTATAAAGTGAAACAAAAAGCACTCAAAAAAAGAGAAAATAAAGCAATATGTGAAGGAAAAACAAGGGCTTATTTGATGTGGGCAGGTGTGTTTGACAAAGATAAAAATAGATAAAAGAATAGTTATTTGTTTCATTAAATGATTGCACTTTTCCATCTCCTAACCTTCCATTCATGAACAAAAAGTATCATACAATGGGATCAGAGTCTATTTTCTGCTGGCTATTTTACGTTAGCAATTTCATTTTACCTCTTCAGCAAATTTGTAAGGTATATATAAGTATCCTCATTTTACAGGTGAAGAAATTGAGGCTCTGAAAAGTTTGGTCATTTGCCAAAGATTACACAGATAATAGTCAGAACTCAATCCCAAACTCGGTTACTCAGGAGTCCAAGCTCTTTAACGTTTACACAGATTTGCACAGAAAATGCAGTCAAAGGCTGGGCCCCTGGAAGACTGTGTCCGATCTCACCCTGGAATCTTGAGGAAAAGGCAAGGGAGCCAGGAGCCACCTGTGATCTGCAGATCCAGATTATCAGTCCACTTGTGATAGACATGCTCCTGGGCACCAGCTTTGGGTGTCTGCATTAGCTCCTGCATGGGCTGTTCCAGGGTCTGAGACATAGCACATCTGACCCAGCAATCAGCCTGTTGTACTTCATCCTCTCTCTCCCCCTCAGCTCCCCTAGATTAATAAAGAAGAGCTGCTGCAGCCAGGCGGTCAGCCCCTCCCACCTGAACATGATCAAGGAAAATAGATTAATGAACAAAGAAATAAATAGAATTGCAGGGGGTGGGGAGAGGGTCACCAGCGATGTTGCATGTTTTTAAGTAGCGACTGATTGCAGGGAAGGCCAGGCCCAGTTTGGCCTAGTTTGGTGATCACTAACTCAATTACTTAATTTTCAAGGAAAACATTTTTTCTCCAATAACTAAATAAATAAGCCACAAGACTTAAATGCCTCCTTTCAGTGAGTTTCAGCTCCAGGCCTGATCTGCAAAAGGGAGGCAGCTGGGGGAGAACCAGTCTCGGAGTGGCCACTGACAAAGGCAACAGCGATCGCAATAAGAGCCACTGTCAGGTAACTGGTGCTATTCTGAATTGTGTATATTTGAATCCATTGAATCTAAACATAAAAGCTCCAAGATAAGTCCCATTATTATCCTCATTTTCCAGATGATAAACTGAGACCCAGATAATTCACATGGTTTATACTTAAGGTTACACAGCTAACAGGTGTTGGTTAAACATCTGGAAGATAGACTCTGGGCCCAGACTTCCTGCGTTCAAATCCTGCCCCACTGTGGTTTTCTTGCTGGAAAAATGAGTTAGTAGATCGCCCCTGCCAAACCTCAGTCATTTTCTTACACTTTCTCAGTGTCAGGCCTGTTCTCATGCAACCAGTACTATGTTTTTCTTAGAACATTTTGTGAGCCAACTCTGTTTTTTGAAAGTTTAAATAAGTATATTTCTTTTTTTTTTTTTTTTTTTTGAGATGGAGTCTCACTTTGTCGCCCAGACTGGAGTGCAGTGGCACGCTCCCAGCCACCGCAGCCTCGACCTGCTGGGCTCTGGCAATCCTTCCGCCTCAGCCTTCCAAGTAACTGGAACTACAGGCGTCTACTACCACGCCCGGCTAATTTTTTTTATTTATTGTAGAGATGAGGTCTCGCCAAGTTGCCCAGGTGGGTCTTGAACCCATGGGCTCAGGTAATTCACTCACCTTGGTCTCCCAAAGCGCGGGATTACAGGCTGAGCCACCAAGCCCGGCCAATAAGTATATTTCAAAACAAACACATCAAATAGTAGATTAAAAACCAGCATCTCTTACCTTAAGTAGATGGTAATCATGAAAATAAATGAGGAAAAAAAATACTCCTTGCATCTGAGACACAAATCTGTTTTCTCCTTGTTAAAAAGAGAGGTTAACAAGTGTTGGAGAGACGTGAGAGACCTAGTGGCTGCACTCTATCATCTTCCTCCTGGACATGTTGAAAGAGAACAGAACAGGAAATGCCTCTCTCAGGATCGAGCACTTTGGGGGAAAGGTTGCATTGCTTATTTTTCAGGCCTTTCTCCTATGCAAGGCTAAAGTGGCACGGGGGAGGACTGGATCTTGAAAGCTTCAAGATCCCTGTGTGGGCAAAGAGGCTTTTGTGGATGTGACCGTGCCCTAGCAGGTGAGCTTGCATAGGGAGAAGGCGAGTGCACCATCTTCATTCCATTAAAGGGGGCCCCTCCACCCCTGGCAAGGTGGCCCAAGTTCATCCAAGTAGTATTGTGGCAGCAGTTAGGAACCATATATCCAGCTCTCCTCTCCTTTCAGTCACACGGGGGATTACACACTGGCCCTTTGACATAGCCCATCACCACTTGACTTGCTTTGACCAATGAATGGAGATGAAATGGAGTGTGCTGCTTCCTGGTGGATTAAGAGCAGGTGCACAACTCTTCATGCTCTCTCTCCACCTGCAACAAGGAGTCCTGGGTCTCATGTGGAGATGGAAGCTTGATATGATGGTGGAGCCTCTGTCAACCCGAGTCCCTGAGTGACCACTATACAGGGCAAAGCCTACCTCCCTCCCCCATCCCAGTTCCCTACTGGCCCACAAGAGCATTTGTATTGTTTTAAGTCACTTCAATTCGGGGGTCCTTTGTGACCAAAAAATAAACCAGCCTATCCTGACTGATTAAGGGACACAGTTCTTACATTGGCTACCAAGGCAAGAGACCAAAGCCCTGATGGCCTGGCAGGCTTTTCTTCAGAGCTAGAAGCCTTCTCCTTTGCCATACTACTACCTCTTCTCCACCAATGGAGTTGATTTAGAAATCCTGATACCTCCTACATTATCTGCAGCCACAGTCCTGCCAACTCTGCACATCAGCCTCTCACCGACCTGGGACTCTGACCCCCCAGTGACCCTATCCCTGGTTACCAGCTCCTGACCATCCACTTTAGTGTTTTTGTAAAGTGAGACAGATACTCCCTATATTCCCCTCAGTTAGGTGTGCTCCATAAGCAAAGGGTGCTTGAGCACCAAAAGACCCCAGCATTTAGAGATGGACCTCTTTGGATCCACATATGGAACCCCTCCCCCAAGATGCAAAAGCAATACCAGACTGGCTGGGCCTCAGTTTCCATGCTGAGTCCCAAACCTCTATGTCCCTAGTCTCCGGTAGGGCCATCCCCATTCATCAGATATGTTTATGTATGTTGAACCACAATGGTCTTTTCCCCTGGTATCTCCTCACCTGCTTTGAAAAATCACTGGACATGAATGGACTCTTAGAGAGAACATCCAAGTGTTTGCCCCGACCCATCCATAGCACCCTGTATGTGGTGGCCTGGCCTACAGTCCTTATGTGCCTCATGTCTTATAATTCTTTCTAGACTGTAAGCCCTCTGAAGAAAATACATCAGCCTTGATTATGTTTAGCATCTGTCTGGTGACCTATTACTGTGAAACAAGCCACCTTAAATTTATGGTGTAAAACAAAAACCACTTATCCTTATCAATTCTATGGATTATGAATTCTGACAGGGCATGCTAGGGTATCAAGAACCATAAAGGGTCTGAAGTTTTTAACCATATTTGCAAGGTAGCAAACTAGCCTGCTACAGTTTCATGGATGCAGGCAGAAAATGCGAGACTCTGAGTCAGAGACAAAGTACATCATTACTCACAGAAATAGCAGTAGTCTGAGTATCAGTATTTTCTTGTTAGTTCCCTGAGACCCAATTTCCACAGGATGATGTAAAGAGATCCAGGTGATACCTGCACACACAGTGGGTAGTATCACAGGAGAGGACCCTTGAGCTTAGGGATCCCAAATATTTTATAACAGGAAGTAGGTGTGCCTACCTTAAGCCAGTTTGAGACAGTATCTTTGTTATACAGGATAATATCTCTGTCTTCCTAAGCTGTAAGCAAACCTGCCCTTTGCTCCAGAGGAAGGCACAGTCCCTTTTTCCATGGCTTTTCTCTAGGCAATTTGTCTTTTACATAATAATCTAGAATAAAGGCAGTTTGCGTTTTTGCTTAAAAGATATACAGAAATGTATGGAGAATTGTCTCCCAGTGTGGCAATAGCTAATTTTTTCCTCTCTAGAATGTCTGGGGTCTCAGTTAGGAAGACCAGATGGATGGGGGCCGAAATTATCTGGAGGTTTCTTCATTCACATATCTGGTGAAGGGGTAGAATGAAAGACTGTGACCAGTTGGAACTGTTGACTAGAAGCACACTCTCTGTGAGTTGGTATTCTCATACCATGGCAGCAGGATATAAGAGGGAACATTCCAAGAGCCAGTGGGTAGATAACAATTGCACCAAGGGCACCAGGGGGAAATTGCATGGCCTTTTCTGACTATCCTTAAAAGTCACGCAGCATGACTCTGCCACATCCTATTGGTTATAAGCAAGCTACTAAAGGAAGCCCAGATACAAAAAGAGAGGAATTAGACTCAATCTAACCTTGCCATTCCTCTTGCTATAGAGGAATGGCAAGGTTAGATTGTAGATGAGTGCAAGGGACATGATGTTGTTGTGGGCCATCTTTGGAAAGCATGCCCACAGGGTGTAATGCCAACCCAAGTCTGAGCTCATTGCAGAAGCACAGTCTGACGTATAAGAGGAATCACCTTATGCTGTGAAAAGAACCCAGTCTAAATGTCATTAGAGCTGTGTTCTAGTGTCTGCTGCACCACGAAACTGACTAGGTGTAGCTTTGGGCAAGTCACCTAACTCAGCTTCCATATCCTCGGTACCTGGGGAAAGCATCTGAAGCAGAAAGAAATCCATCCCTCCCAAGTCACAACGTTGGTATGAACATCACATGATGGGGAGAGTTGTGTGAAAGTCTTCCTCCATGACAGACAGGGGTTCTAGGGATGATCTGACGTGTGACTGTCTGCGAGGTAGAGTGTCTGCAGACCATCTGCATCAGAGGCTCTCCTGGGTCCTTACTGAGTGAGAGGCACACAGCTTCAAAATTAATAATGCCACTAAAGCCTTTTAATTCGTGTAATTGAGTTACCCAGGAGGAGCAATGGGAACACCTGGCTTTCTGCCCTCTAAGGGCTAGACAACAACAAAAGGATTAAGTGTACCATTAAATTGCTTCTGGGCTTTTCCTAAGGGGGGGGCTCCTCCACCAGTTAAAGGAGAATAAGAAAAAGTAGGGGGAAGAGATAGAACAGCAGATAAGATTGTGGAGGGAGATATGAAGAGCAGAAAGGAAAAGTGGCCCTGGATGACAGAGACCGGCCCTTATCCACTGCTGAATGTGAAGTTGCTGACCACAGGGGGACTCAGGATTGGGTGCATGCAGATTTCTGAACACTCCAAAGTCAAAATCTTGGAATTGGGTATGGGGAACAGAGAAAACATAGTGCAGAGAAGAAAAGCAAATTGCCCAAGAGTGCATGGCCAAGAAGAAATAGACATAAGACTTAGCACGATTTGGCTCTACAGCTCAGCTTCCTCCGCCATTGCCTCTATTTGTCTGCCTCATGGCAGAGGTGGGCTTGGAATGGAGAAGTGGGAGGGACATAGGTGGGGAAAAGAGGCTGGAAGGGAAGCTATCCCAGCTTGCTAGCCAAGGTCTTATGGCCAGGAGGCACTCTGCCATAAGGTTGACACAGAGGAAGAGGCAAGAGGCAGGCAGAGGGAAAGCAGCCCATCCAAGTGGGTGAGCACTTTGGATCCACACGTGCAACCCCCATCGTGTATTTTTATGATTACTGTCTTTTTATAGCTTGAGAATGGTGTGTTCTTGGCAAAGTGTTCCCTCTGGGCCTGATCCTGGCCTACTCTTTTAGACATACACCACACTGATCTGTCTTACAGCTTTGTTGAGAAAGTATTTGTTGAGGGCTTGCTATGTGCAAGGTGTTTGCCCTGCCTCTAGGGGTGAATGATGAATATGATTTCCTTGCCCTGGATAAACATTCGATTTAACAGGAGAGACAGATCACTCCTATTCAGAATGATAAGTGCTGATGCAGAGGGAAGTATAAGAAAGATATCCAGGCTCACCAGGGGTAGGATGGTCAGGGAAGACTTTTTGGAGGGGGTATCAGCTTGGTTGAGTCTTGAAGGACACTAGGTGAAGAGCAAAGGGGAACATGGAAATGTCATGGTGGCATGGAAGATATTTCCTGAGTTCATTGCTGTAGTACAAGTATACACTACATTTTCCTATTTTTATTTTTTTGCCTCTGTCAGTTAGAATGCCTTTAATATGCATTGTAGAATACCCGGCTCAAGCTTAAATAATAATGGGCAACTAAGCAGATGCAGGAATGAAAAAGAAGTCATAACTACAAAGAGCGCAGAGACATTAAAAATTTTATTAATCTTCAGAGAAAATGAAATAAACTGCCCAGGTTTCTAGAAAATATAAATTAACAATATTGACAAAGAAATAGCAAATCTGAATACATCAGATTCTTAAAGAAAATTAATAGGCAAACATCCCTCAGAAAAAGAATATCAGATGGTGGGACTGGAAAGCTTTACAAACCTCACAAGGACCAAATAACCCTTATTTTTATGCAAACTGATAATTGGAAGAAAAGGGAAAGACAGGCAACTAATTTTATAGACTTATTATGAAAACTGGACAAAGAAAGCTCTAAGAACTAATATCAGGACAATAGTCACTTATGAACACATATACACAAAATTTTACATAAAAATTAGTAAATTAAATTGAGTAGTAAATTTAAAACATCTCAGAATTGCAAATATGACTTTAAAAAAAATCACAGTGTAATGGAGAAAAACCATATAATTTCCTTCAAAAATACAGGAAACACATGTAATAAAATACAGCAGTTTTTATATAAGAAATCTTTAGCAAACATGAATTGAAGAGAACTTTCTTAATCTGACAAAAACCAAGGGCAAATATTTGTACTTGATGTTAAAAACTTTAGACACATTCACATTAAAGTTGGCACAAAAATTAGGCCTGTTGTTACCTCACTTATTTTGCATTGTACTGGCTTTTCTAGTCTATGCAATAAGACAAGAAGAAAAAAAAAGAGAGAAAAGAAAGAGGCAAATTAACATTATTTATAGATTGAATCGAAAATTCAGGAGGATTACTGGTAAGCTATTAGAACATCTAAGATTTCAACAAGATCATTTGATACAAGATCAACATACAACAATCAACAGTATCTATATATAGCCCAAACAACAAATGAGAAAATATACTAGAAAAAAGGCTTTATACTCACAAAACTATAAGTTGGCTAGAAGCAAATCTAACAAAAGATGAAAATAGTCTATAGACTAATATAAAATGGTGCTGAATTACATGGAAAATAACTCAAATAATTGGAGAGGTATACCATTTTTGTGGACAAAAATAATCATTCTCATAAAGATATAAATTCTCCCTCGAGTTCATCTATAAATTCAATGAAATTCCAAGTTAAAAACCTGTACATTCTTTTCCCTAGCATGCCAACTGATCAAGTAATCAGTGAAAAAAGAAAGCCCCTAGACTAGCTAGGCACTTCTGAAGAAGAAAATGTGGGAATTTTCCTAGAAGAGTTATCAAGGCTTATTATAAAGTTGTCATAATAAAGACAATGTGGTATTAGTAGGGATTATGCCAGAGAGCCATAAACAGACCCCACAAATACATGGAAGTATTGTCTGTGAAAGAAGCAGCATCACAAACCACTGGGGAAAGGATATTCTATTCAAGAAATGTTGCTGGGCCAGTTGGTTATCCACAAGAAAAGAATGTGGGTTCTTACCTTAAAGAACACACACAAAATAAATTCTAAGTGAACTAAAGAACTAAATGTGAAAAGTAAAATATTTTTTAAAAGGAAGAAAACATTTTTGACATAGATATAGAAAAGAAGTTATAAAACAAATGAGCAGAAACTATAAAAAGTTGATAAATCTCAATAGCACATTAAATTAAAACATTGCTGTATGGGGAACTACACCATAAATATAGTGAATGATTTTATATCTATATAGGGAGATTGAAATAAGAAATAATATTTGTACGCATGTAACCTTCAAAACATTAGAATATAAATTATATAAAGAACGGTTAAAATTAACAAATGCATGACAACTCTATGGAAAAATAAGCAAAGAATATCATGACAGAAATGGTTAACTTTCCCCCTAGTATTCTTTCTCTCTTATTCTATGTAATAACAGAACACCTGAAGTTTTAGCTGTACAAAAGACTACCCGCTGCAGACCACACTTTCCAGCTTCTTTGCAGTTAGGTATGTCCATGTGACTAAATCTGGGCCAGTCAGATGGAAATGGAAATAATGTATGCATTTTCTAGTCACATATTTTTAAAAGGGCATGTCTGCACACCACTTGTGCCCTCCAATTCCATTCTTATGGGCTAGAATGCAGATGTAATTGAAGTCTGGAAGTCATCTGATGAACTGAGACCATAACCCTGGAGATGGGTATAAGACATCTGGATCCTGTGTTACTTCCCAGAACAGAGCTTCCTACCCACCTTGGTCTGTCCACTTCCTCTGCACTATTATGTAAGAAGGCAATGAGTCCCCATATTTGGGGGTCTTTTTAACAGTTTTATTTATATTCCTACTAATATAGAAAGAAAAAGGAAATTCACAGAAATAAAACTCAAATGGCAAATAAAATGCTCAACTTCAAGAGTCATCAGAAAAATGCAAATGAAAATAGAAATAAAATACCATTTTATTCTCTTCAGATTGGCCAATATAAGGTCTGACAATACTGAGTTCATATTATACGGGCATGTTCATAGGCACACTGCAGTTTTTAATAGCAACAATAACAAAATAAAACATAAAATCAGAAACAACCTAAATGTAGGTTTGTATATTATATTTGAATAAATATTTCTTAATTAAATATGGTACATCTTAGAATACTCCTCTTGGAAAGAAATAAAGAAGGCTGAAGTTACATATACCATAGATGGACTATATAGGTTGGTATGCCCCTTTGAGAAAATTCTGGCAACAGTTTGATATATATGAATATACATATACATGAACACATATATACATACACATAAATGTGTATATGTATCTCTTTCATATATCTTATGGGCTGAATTTGCTCCCCCACCCCCACCCCCCAAAAAATGTATAGGTTGAAGTCCTAACCCCTAGTATCTCAGAACGTGACCTTATTTGGAAATAGGGTCATGGCATTTGTAATTAGTTAAGTCAAAATAAGGTATTCAGAATGGAAATGGGTCCTAATGGAAATCTGGTCACTGGGAGAGAAGACAGGGAGAAGACAACCACCTATAATTCAAGAAGAAAAGCCTGAAACAGGTGTTTCCCTCACAGCTCTCAGAAAGAATCAAGCCTGCTAAAACCTAATTTTGGACTTCAAGGCTCCAGAACTATGTGACAATGAATTTCTCTTGTTTAAATCAATGACGCCCACCCCTGGACCACAGACAGGAACCTGGCCGCACAGCAGGAGGTGAGCGGAGGGCAAGCAAGCTTCATCTGTATTTACAACTACTCCCCATTGCTCACATTACCAACTGAGCTCTGCTTCTGTCAGATCAGCAGTGGCATTAGATTCTCATAGCAGTGCACACCCTATTGTGATGCAAGGCATCTAGTTTGCATGTTCCTTATCAGAATCTAATGCCTGATGATCTAAGGTGGAGCTGAGGCGGTGACGCTACTGCCAGGGCAGCTGTAAATACAGATTAGCATTAGCAGTGAGGTTTGACTGCACAGAGACCATAATAAATCAGTTGCTTGCAGACTCATATCAAAACCGTGTCAGTGATTATCAAGTAAGTTGATGTACTTCAATTGTACAGCCTTGGCAGGCTTTAAGTCAGAAGCCAACACTTATTTTAGTCAGCACCTAGCTTACCCATTATTTTATTTATCACTTCCATCTGTGCCTCTTTTTTATTATGGTGAGTTGAATAATTATTTCATTATATATTCCAATGTAATAATAATATAAATAAAGTGTACAATAAATGTTATGCGCTTGAGTCACCCAAACCATCCTACTCACCCTGGTTGGTAGAAAAATTGTCTTCCATGAAACCAGTCCCTGATGCCAAAAAGGTTGGGAAACGCTAGGTTAAATCACCTAGTGTGTTGACCTTTGTTATGACAGCCCTAGCCAACGAATCTACCTTGACTTGACAATTCTACTTGTAGATATACACCCAGAGAAATTCTCACAGGACTGAACCAGAAGTTATGTATGTTCAGTGCTACACTGTAATGATGAAATATTGTATATTCATCAATGTTTATCAACAAGAAGATGACCAAATAAAATATATGAACACAAGGGAAAATTCTACAGCAAAAAAAAAAAAAAAAAAAAAATGATGAACTGGTAGTATCTCAAATCATTAGGGATTTTAAAAAATAAAACTAAAAAAAATTCATATCCAAAAACATTTTAAGCAAAATTTCTAAAGGTTTTAAAGCAAAATTAAGATACAAGTGACAAAAAGTAGAAAGGGGGCTTTTATTAGTTTTTCTATAAAGATCACCTATAAACTAATAAGAAAAAGATGAATACAAAAGGAACAATATACTTCAAGAAGAAATGTAAATAACCAATAAACATGGGGAAAAATATTCATTGTCACTGGAAAAAATGCAAATTGAGAATACAAAAAACCCGTAAGATTTTTAGAAATCTTAGCTTTGCTAAGTTTAGACACTAGTCAGTGCTGCTGGGGATGTGAGAATATAAATTAGTTCAACTCATTTGAAGGACAGTTTGTCAGTATTAGAGATCTTTAAAATGTGTAAACCTTTAGGTCTTTCAACATGAATATTTCTTAAAAATAATCAGAAAATTACTCGAAGATGCATATTAAGCTTGTTTATAATAACTATGCAGTTTTTAATAGCAAACAAATCAGAAATAACTTAAAGGTGTCAGAATATTTTTCTCTAAATAGGTACGAGTGCATTCTAAAATAGAAAACTATTCAGTATTGATATATATGGACAACAATGAATTTATTTCTATTTCTTAAAAGGAAGCATACAAGGTAGTAAAATCAGTCTTTCACCAGTTTGTGTATTTATGATGGTGACTGTGTTTGTAGAATTGCAGAATGAGGAATTTCAGGGCATCAACCACAACAACCCTTCCTGCTTGTCACTAGGAAGTGGGCACTCATCTCTCCCAGTCAATGAAATAGGTGGGCTGCCCCTCAGTCAATTGCAGAGAGAGAATGATTCCCTTGGTTTGACACAGAGGGATCCTTTGGTCTAGCAGATGTGTTCTACATGGAGAAAGAGCCGAAATTAACCAATTTCATTTGGGCTAAAATGCTGATTTTTAATTTTTTCCAGTATATTTAAATATTTCATAATTGAAAAGGTTTTCAAGAAATTATAATGGAAGAGCTCCAATTTAAAATAGCAACCAAAGACTTCAAAAGTCAAGTAATAAACTTTATAAGAAATATGCAAGATCTCTATGAAGAAAACCAGAACACCTACTAAGGAGCTTAAAACAGGATGGTTAAAATGAAATCTTATGCTGAAGTCAAATATATAAAATAGATGCTAATATTTGTTGTGCAAACAGATAACAGACTTTTCAGCAAGCCCTTACTTATGCCAGGTATCCAGCACAATACTTTATGCACATTATCTCATTTAATCATCCAGCAACCCAGCAAAGCAGGGGTTACCATAATTCCTGCTCTATACATGGTAATACCATGGAAAGATGAGATGCTCTGTTCAGAAGTAGAGAATTGGGAAGCCATAGAATCAAGTTTTAATGTAGAAATGCCTGGCTCCAGAGCCCAGTATCTATGCTGCACTACAAAACCTCTGTCATTTAAGTGGGATAGGGTCTTGGAGTCCTGCTTCTTGACACACTCACTCATAAGGAATGAAGAATGAGTTCTGCTCATCCCAAAATGATACGGCTCAATACAAACTTGGCTGATTCAATGTTTCTCGCGTTCCGATCTGCATTTCATTTTATTTTTTAAAGTCTATACTGTATCTTTGGTGTCAAGCAGCATAGGAATGGCAGTGAGAAACAGGGTGAGAGGACCCCAAGACAAAGATAAGCAAAGAGTGGGTGCCTCACCGTTCACCAGGAAAATCTACTTTGGAGTGAACCCTTGAAGTCTTTCTGGTTTGGTTTAGTAAGAAATGTGATTTTCTCCCCCAAACAAGGGGGCAAGAAAGTGTAGAATACAACACACCGGGGCTCAAATCTCAGCTCTACCACTTAGTAAATGTATGGAAAGTTATTCAGCCTCTCTGGATCTCAGTTTCTTTATCTAAAAAAAGGAGGGGGGCTGTCAAGTTTAAATAAGGTAATGCATGAATAGTGCATAACTCAGAATTTAGCATATGGTAAACACAAGTAATATCCTACTTATTATCATTATTGTCATTGTGGTCATTGTCACCATCATTCTGGTCACACCAGAACCTCAAGGCCTCAGTCTTCCTGCTACACTTGTCCAGCTGGCCAAGTTCCCCCCAGTAGGAGGCTGAGCCTGCCCTCTGCACCATGGTGTTGCATTTCTCATTCCCTAAGGCTCACGATGGACCAGGGCCCTGGGAAATGCCCACTCCATCCGGCCCTTGCGCCAATCTCACAACTGAGAGTTGTTTGTGGAAGGCTGAATGAGAGACTGATGACTCAAGATAAGATAGGCAATCAGCTTTGACTTGCCACTGCAGACTTCTGGTCTACTTGTAAAATGAGTCTTGTCATTTATTTGACAGTCCCCAGGATTTCACGGAGGGGGAGAGACAAATAAAGCCAAGTCCCCAGCAGAGAGTTCCCGATAGTCTCAAGTGTGGAGTTTGCTGTTCTTGGGGCCCCAGGTCTTGGTTGAGCCTTTCAACATCCTGGCTGTCTCCTGGCTCTCTCCATTCACTTCAGCCAATGCTGGTTGTGTGCCTACTACAAGTGAAGGGGTCAAAGCGGTTTTCCTCTTTAATGGTCAGCACAATGTTTCAAATTCAATTTGGTTCCAGAAATTTAACTCAGAACAAAAATGTCTAATCTGTACCCCTAGCTGCCAGCTGCCCTTTAGTTTTCTGTTCACTAAGTGCTCAGAAGCACAGGCTTTGCCAGCAAAGATCATTCAAGTCACTTACACTGTGTCACCCCAGTTTCCTTCTCATTCTGCTGCCGATTTCACAGGACTGTGATGAATCAATGAGATGGCGCCTATGAAACCTCCAGGACTGTGTGCACCTCATTAAATTAATCCTAAGGAAGAGATCTGGTAAGGCAGAGGGCCCTTTGGTCATGCTATCTGCTTTACGGAGAATACTCTCATGCCTCTGATAGCCATAGAATTCAGTTACTCCGATGCTATGGTCATGAGGGGAGGAAGGCCTAGTCTACTCATGGCAGATGGCGACTTGCCGTGCCAGTGAAGGGCCAAGGTCTCTCCCCGGTCTTTTGCCAGCATAGCAGCTGGCTTGTAAGTCAATGTCTTCCCTGCTCACCTAATACTTGGTTGTGCTTGTTTCCCTCGGTATCCTCAGCACACAGAACAAAATTTGGCACAAAGTTGTCTCAGTAAACATCATTAAATGAGTGATTGTAATAATGAAGGGCTGAAAACAGAGAAACAATAAGGGGAAAAATTCATAATCCCATTGTTCCACTGGAACTGCTACTTCCTCTTCAAGATCTGGATCCACAGCCACTTCTCTTCCTTTTGTCGCCTTCCTGGCTCCCCACCTTGGCCTCCCTCCGTACACACACCCCTTGCCCTCTGAGTCCCTCTCCTCTCCTCCATGCCCATCCCCCACTGTTCCTTGATAGAATAGATTTCTCCTAGAAAAGAAATAGGGAGAACAGGAATTAGCGTAGAGTCCTCTATGACCACTTAACGAAGTAGAAGTTATGAATGGCCATTCTAAGGGATCCTCTGGTCACACTTGCCCTCCTCTCATCTCACAGCCTCTATCTGGACAATTCTAGCCACAGGGACACCTCCTCCAGGCAGCTCATGGTAAAGGAGATTATAAAGCCCAAGAGCTCAAATTCAAACCTCTAGCTTGCTCCCCAGAATCACATCAACTCCCTCAGTATAAACGGGGGCAGCAATAAAAACATCATGCTTGGGCTTCCCTCCAAAGAACTCTTAAGCTACACCAAATTAAATTTCACTGGCTATTGTGCCTTCTAAACAAGAGATGCAAGAGTGTGTCTGCAGGTGTTTCTGCCTCTTTCCTCCCACTCCCACCCCCAACACATCAACACTAAGACATTAACTACCCAAGGAACTGGGTTATTTATTTCCTTATTCCCAAGGCTTTTGACATAGTAGATGTTTGGTAAATGTTTGTTGAATTGTTTAATAAAAAGTTTGATTTTGGGGGCTACTTTGACAAAACAAATTAGATTCTTTTAAGGCAGCCAAATTTCTTTTGCATGACAGCACATGTTTTTTGAGCTTGAGTGGTTTTACTTAAGGTAGCTGGCAGGGGGGCAGAGAGAAAAAAGGAATCAAAAGTGTGGTTCGAGAAGAACTATAATACTAGTTGCTCATAGTATGAAGGCAAACTGGATTGGATTATCCTACATGATACACACAGACACACACACACACACACCCCTATTTTCTAGTTATGAAATTTCAGAATTTCACAACTGGAAGTTATCTTAGACCTTGGCTAAATACCTGGCATGAAGAAAGAGTCATCTCTCACCATTCCTGTGCCCATGGCAGACATTGCTAATCAATCACAACACTTCCCCTGCTAAATATGGATGTGACTTTAGAATCCTCAGTTTTGATTTCACCACTAGAGCTTCTTCACCTGCCCACTGATGAACACTTATGCTTCTGAGTATGTCCATCTGAGTATGCACTTGCCTGGTTATCACCTGCTTTGTAGTTCTCTTGTAAAACTGCACACCTAAGGTCTCTTTGCTTTCTATAAATCACAGCTTGGCCTGAACTACCTTAGGTTTAAAAAAAGAGAGGCAGTACATATGGGTGAAACAGGCAGCACAGTCTACAGAGTGCAGAGTGCAGAGAACCATGAAGACAGGAATCGCATCTTAATCATTCACCCACTTATTGAGTAAATTTTTGTAAGAACCAGTCACTGGTTTGGCCTGTGCTCACTTGTATAGCATAAGCCCCTAGTATATATTTTTGCACTTGTATAAGTGATTAATGGATGGGTAAGAAGATAGATAGATGGACAGGTAGAAAAATGTTTGATTAGTCACCCTTCATGGGGTGTTGCCTAGTAGTCCTGAGCCAGGACAGTCCTCTTCTGCCTCTTTCTATGCCCCTAAACATGCCATTTTCCTTCTCTTTTTCTTCTCTTGTTTATCCTGAGTACACTCTAGATGTAGCCTCACCTGCAAGGAGTCTCCAAGAGCAATACATACTCTGTCTAAAGGCTCTTCTAGAAGTGTCTTAATCTGTGCCTTCTAGACTTCCACCCAATCAATCACGATGATTATTTCTATCTGGCACTCATCTTTAGGGAGAAGCCCGCTATGGTCAGTAAGGTTCAGTCATTATTATGTATGTAAAATACTGTCTTAGACCTTTTATGTGAACTGTCTCATTTAATCCCAAACATAGTAGTGGCAAAGCAGTTTTTCTGAGTCCATTTCACAGTTGAAGATATGGAGGCTCAGAAGGCCATTTGATTGCCTGAAACCACACCATTAGTAAGTTGCAGAGTTGAGACTTGAGCTCAGTCCACCTGACTCCCAAGTCCGGGCTTTTGCAAATGGGACTGTGATTGGTTGGAGTCTTTACACGAGTCATTGGTGAAGTTGTACCAAGAAGACAGGAATTTCTTTAGCTTGTGATCATCTGCTTACAGAAAGTCATTCTCCTCAAACATAGTGAGAAGGATGGTCACTGAATTCTTCCTGCTGAGGCAGGAATGCAAGGCTCCTTGGCCCTAGCAGTCCCCACTTGCCCTTCACTCCCCAGAATGTTGCTAATCCTTCCAGAAAGGAAGAGCTAGGCCAGACAGAGTTGACAGGGTGCCCCGCCTCCTCCATAAAGGGACAGGGGATCCCTTTCAGGCTTCACCCAATTAAGGATTTCTGAGGATAAAAAGAGAACAGGAGCCACTTAGGCAGTGTCTTTTCCCTGGCCCCGCCTGCCCCACCTCTACCACCGGCACCAGAGGCAGCAGCTGCAGTGCTCTAGTCCGGCTACCCCTGGGGCAGAGTATGGGAAGGATCCAGGCATTGCCTGTCACCCCGTGGCCCTGGAACAGCCCTCACTGGTGTCCAGCCTGTGGTCACCAGCTCCCTGCTAAAGCCATTGCGACTAGGGAAAGTCCCATTTTGTGTAATGGTTTAATTATCATGTCAATGTGGATTCATTAGCATGGCAGCTGTCACTGCAAATGGGGGAGCCAGGGGTTCCCGGAGCCCCTGGGGTCAGCCTAATTGATGTAGTGAACAGAATACTGTATTTACTCAACAATGGTTTGGGTTTCTCTTCTGACCTGGGAAGGGAAATGCTTGCTGGAATCGATAGCAGCTGAATTTTCATCTGGCAGCAGTGGGACAACATCCCTGGGCTTAACCCCTTTAAGCCCACCCGGTTATGGGCAGCCTGCTGTAATGAGAGGCTATGCCTTCTACCTCTGCCAGACACAGGTACAATGTGAGGAAGAGAAAATATATTCCTCACACAACAGGAAGTGTATGACCAGGTTCTAGATACTCCTAACTTTCACAAGGGCCAGATTGTTTGGGTCATTTGCTCTGTTGTAACCTTCCCAGCTAGTTCAAGCTAAAGAACAACTTGGTGTTTAATAAATGTTTGTTGAATGAGTAAAAATTCACTTGTATTGATCACTGACTGTGCCAGACACTGCCCTAAACATCATGGGTGTATCAACTCATTTAATTCTCTCAAGCTTCTGAGAGGCAATGTTCTGGATATCTTTTGCTGTATAACTACCTATTCTTAGTGTGTAGCAATAATTTATTGTTATTTTATTGTATCGCATGATTCCATGAGTTAGGAATTTGAGCAAGATATATCTCAGCTCCATAATGTCTGGGGTCTCAGGATGACTTAAAGGTCTGGGAGCTGGAATATTTGGAGGCTGCCTGGCCTCTTTCTCTCTCTCTTCCCAAATATGCAGCTCTTCAAATGGCTCACTTGGGCTTCCTCACAGCATGATGGCCTTATGGTAGTTGTGCTTCTTTTGTGGCAGTTTAAGGCTTCATGAGACCAAGGCAGAAGCTGACAATCCTCTTAAAGACTAGGTATGAAACCAGCACAATGATGATTCACTAGGCTTTATTGGTCAAAACAATCACAAGATAGCTCAGATTTATGGAGAAGTGAAAAAGTTGACACCTCTTGAATGGAAAAGTGTCAACGAATTTGAAGCCATCTCTAATCTACCATAAGAAGTATGATTATTTCTAAATACAGCTGAGGACACCAAGGTCCAAGGTCCAGAGAGAAACTAACTTGCCCAAGGTCACACAGCTAAGCAGTGGTAGTAGAATTTGGACCCTGACAGTCTGACTCTTGAGCCCTTAATTGCCAAACATGGCCTCGAGTAACTCATACCTCTCCTTAGGCCCTCCTATAAAGTGAGGGCATTGGGCCATATTCTTTCAAAAGTCTCTTTTTAGTTGCGAGTGATTCCTCACAGAAGTTCGATCAAGAGAAAAGTCAATTTGTAAGTACCTGGGTCAATGATAAGGGCCTTTGGAACAAACCCAGGAGCAGTGGGGGCAGCTATTAACCTCGTCAATTCCTCCTTACAGGTGTTTTAGTCCCTGGAAAGTGGGTAAGTGCCCAACATCTGACAGGCCATGATTTACATCCTTGAAACCAATACCTGAGTATGAATCTACCCATGGACTTTTCCAGGATCTGATTTAGAGAAGGAATCAACACTAAAGGGAAACTTTCAGCAGAGGAGAAATTGTCTTGACAGCTTTAGACTACCAAAAATCCCAAGCTGATCAAGCCCTGAGGAATGAGGTTGTGGGGATTGGCATTTGAGTGGATGGGACTGGACCAAGAATTGGAACATAGTTTTGGCTCACACAGGACAATGTGACCTTGGGCAAGCCATTGAACCTCTCTGTGGTCCAGTTTTCTCATCCACAAACAAAGAAATTTTATTAAGCCTAGGAGGACAAATAGGCTTCATCATTGCTGCCAACGTCAACTGACTGACAATGGTTTTCCAGAGGGGCTTGTGTAGAGGTTCTTCAGACAGTGCAGAAACAGTGTAGTGTGATGGGAAGCTCCCTGAAATGTAGTTAGTAAGAGATACCTGGATTCAAATCCTGGATTCTCAGTAATTTTTTGATCCTTGAAACCCTACTTATACAGTTGGCAAATATTTTTTCCCATTCTATGGGCTGTCTCCCTGCTCTCTTAATGGTTTCTTTTGCTTTGCAGAAGCTCGTTAGCTTGATGAGGTCCCACTTGTCTATCTTATTTCTTAAGGTATTGGCCTTTAGGGTTCTGAACTCTATTCACAATAGCAAAAACATGGAACCAACCATGTTGCCCATTGAAGCTGGACTGGATAAAGAAAATGTGGTACATATACACAATGGAATATTATACAGTCATAAAGAAGGACAAAAATGTGAACTTTACAGCAAGTTGGATGGATTTGGTATCGATCATACTCAGTGATCTATCACAGAAACAAAGAGCAGAGTACCATATGTTCTCACTCATAAGTGGACCTTGAACAATTATAATACTATAAGAAAGCGTTTGGCAGTAATGGGAAACTGTCAGGGGAAGTGGTGGGATTGGCAGTTGAGGGAAACTGCTAGGGAAGGAAGGGGCATCCCTCAGCATGGGTGTCTGCATAATCAATGTTTGTATACCTAATCCTGAATTGTACCCCCACATCTTTATAATAAAAAAAACCCACTTAAATTTTTTGAAGTGGACTTTCCATTTTCAAAGTAAGAATCATAGGGCCTCTCTTCATATAATTGATGAGCGATTTAAATGAGAAGACACAGGCAAACCTTTCAACCCAGAACCAGGCACATAGGAAGTATTGTAAATGTTCATTGAATCTGAAACCTGAGCCCCATTGGGATACATGGTGACCAGCAGGGAGGCCTTTCGGCACCAAATTATTGCTGTCAAAGGTAGCAAAATCCATGTTTTAATAATCTGTGCCATTTTAGATAAACTTTAAGACAGTAGTTAATGCTGTAGGCATGACAGAATATGGAAAATATAAAGTAATGTACTTTTCTTATCTGAAAAAGGATGCATAAAAGCGGATACTAAATGAAGTAAAATGTGTAAAGAGCCTAGTGTGTAGTGAGGACTTGATAATAATGGACCTCACCTTGTATCAGGACTGTAACCTGGAGGAAAAAAAATTCACAAATAGAATCAACATAGGAAAACCTCAAGGTCATCTGAAATTGCATCTATGAGTAAGTTCCATAACTATAAGTGTGTGGAGTTCTGACCCTGAATCTGGGAATGTCAGGCAAGGAAACCTGGAATATGATGATGTTGTGGCTTAATATTGGGATGGCAACCTCTCAAATTTAGACCATCAGATATGCAAGGGAATGGACATTCTTCATTGCACCACTACAATGGTCATCATAATTCAATAACATGGAGTGAGCTCTGACAATGTACCAGGCACCATGCAGTGCACTCTGAGTGTATGTTAACCCTTTACTACTCACAGAAAATTGGTGGGTCAAGTCCTATTATGACCACCATTGTCCAGGAGGCCACATAGAGATCTGGAAGTGTCCAAGGTCACACAGCTAGTATGCAGTAAAATTGAGTCTGTCTGGTCCCAGAGCTTGTGTTACACAGCATCTGAATGACAGACGCTATCATTTTGACTTTTCTGGGGAAACAACATAATGTAGAAAAACTATCAGTCTTCTAAGTCTGAAAGGCTTGAAGAGTGTTGGAACCAGGTAGTCCTAAGTTCACATCCCAGCCCCAGCCCTTCCTACTCTCATGACCTTGAACAAGAGACTGACTAACTTTTGTGAGTCTCAGTCTCTTCATCAATAAAGTGGAGATATAGTAGTAATGACGATCTTGTTCTGTTGCTATGACTACTAAGTTAGATGATATACCTTAGAAGCTTAGCACCATACCTTGCACATAGTAGGTGACTGATGGTTCATCTTTTCCTCTTTAAAATGGGACTTCACTAAATTTTCCGCCTCACTGAGCTACCTGCAATGGATCTGGGAATTAAAAGAGGTCCCAGAAATCTAAATCACTCTCTTATCCACACGAACATCTTAAATACTTGGTTACATGGGCGCAGTTTTTTGTTTACTTCTTTTTTACAAAGATATGATTTTTTGATAACAAAAAGCCCAGCTATGCCAGGGACTTAGTGTTGAGGTGAAGAAATAAAGCTAACATTTTTAAATAATTTAAGATTTATACAAACATATATAGAGTGCCTACAGATTGAAACTCAGTATTTCTTTTCCTCATATTCTGTGGATTCATCAGCTAGTCTCCCCACACTACTTTTTCTTTTCATTAGACAACACTTCCTGCAAATTATTTCTAACTTTGGGTGATTTGCTGACTCTCACTGACTGCAGTTTTCTTCCCCCACCTCTGACACCCATTTTGTACGATAACCAAATGGAGCACCCCCTCACATCACCCCCTACCTTCCATTGGGAATGATCTCTTTATCAATAATCCGACCCTGGAAGCCCAGTGGGTGACTTTTTAGTGCCCCCGACACCAATGCAGATGGGGGTTTTGGATCCCCAGTGTAATCCCAGCCTGAAATGTTACCAGGAGCCCCACGGCTCTTCAATTACCTCCCTTGGCCTGTCAAGACCACAGCATCTCAAATTCAGTTAGCTGGTCTTTGGGTCTCAGCCAAGGCCCAGCCTCTGCTCCTAATGACAGCCAGCTGAGGGGACACTGAGAGGGGCTAAATTCAATTTGCAGCCCTTCTAATGAGATTAGGGGAGCAGGGTTTTTTATTTTCTCCAAAGTTTGCCATCGGCAGGATGAATGATGGCCCAGGGATGAGCTGTCAACGTCAACAAAGGCTCTGAGCTGGGAGAGGGGGATGGGAAGCAAGCATGGGGGAGAGACAGAAGAGATTGTCCAGACAGAGCCAAGGAGCCCTGAGTAAGTCACCCAGCAGGTGACAATGTGACAGTATCAACTGAGGACAGGATACAAAGTCAAGAACAAATCAAGAGGAAAAGCACTGGTCAATCATAAGCAATAGTCCCAAGTAGAATCTCTGTTTTTGTTTAATGCTTCTGAGTTGTTTTCCACCCTTTTAGACTGACTTTCTAAGTGTCATTAAGCAAACTATGTTTCTTCAATTGAGTCAACTTAGAAGTATCTATTTTAATAAAGAAATAAGGTTCTCACTGGTCTGCTACCTGGAAAAGCTCAGCCCAGCACATCACTTGACAGAGTGGCCCTGGGTTCTCCCAGAAGGTACTTCCCACTGACCTAGAGTCTGGCATCAGGTAGGACCTCAGATGCCCATACTGTGTTGCAGGTGGTGGTGAAGCACTGGAGAGTACTTTACTTGTGGAGAAACTTTGGGGTGAGGTATGATGTACAAAACATGTCTCATGAGTGTTCAGTTAGCATCTGCCTGTGTTTGGCACCACAACTGGGAGAGAATACTGTACTTCCTCTGAGCAGCTTCAGCTCAGATTCAGGTATAGAAGCTGACTGGGCTATTTTTCTGGGTCCATGTGAATGAACTAGAGGGAACACACTTTAGGGAATCCAAAGAGAAAGTCTCTGTGATAGGAAGACATCAAAAAACTTTGTGTTTAGGAGGTGGCCTTTAACTGTACCTTGAAGGAGGATGGTATCTAGAAAGACCAAGAAAAGAGACATTGCCTTTGTGTCTGAAGGTCTCAGTGTTTCACTTGTAGGCCCAGCTGTGCCCTGTTCCAGGGCCACTTCTGGTGGGGACTACAGCAACCCTGCCATCCTAGCCCTGGATCTCACGCTCTGAGTACCCATGGGCCATACATACAACAGAGCTCCTGTCCAACTTCCTGCTCCATATTCAAATTCTCCATTGATGCAAAAATTCTACACTAGATCCTGACTGTGGCCTTAACATCTCGAGTTGCCTGGTCTTACCAGTTCTTCTCTAATTCTTCTCCAGCTTAGAAGTTCAGACTCACGTACTTTGTCTCCTGTTTCCCAAGTCACTGCCTGAAGTCCTGTTCCTAGTGGACTGATAACCAGGCCCCATGACATTGTTGCTCTTTCTATTCTTCTCTGTAATATGGGAACCCACCCAAACCAAGGCCTCTATTCAGCCTTAGAATGAGTCGACACAAGTTGAAATCTTTGCTGGCACATAGTGGGTATTCATTACGTTTTGAATGGCTGAATTAGGTTCATAGAGGAGATGAAACTTGATTGAGACTTGAGCATGGGATCTTTTAGACAAGTAGCTAGGAGTGGAACAAAATTCTCCATAAAGGAGAAAGCTCAGAGTCAGGCTCATGTTTTTTTATGTTCAGAAAACAATAATTTCTCTCTTTTGATTAACTCCTGATGGCCAAGGTGAGCTCATCATGGCTTTCATTCACTCAAGAGACCCTGGTGATGGATTCCTTATTCTGTCTGCTCTTGGGAAGGTGCGGCTGATGTCTACAGATCAAGAGGGCTTTCTTGCTCCTACCACAGTCTGACCTTGGCCATCAGCCAGTTAAATTATTGGAATCAACAAATTCCAGAACCCAGAGCTTCTTAAGGGCATGTTGTAACCCAAACTCTCAGAGAATATCTTCCATATAATACAAAACCCCAAACCCCTACGGGACCTGTGAACAATTATGTTGAGTTGTTGGGCCTGGACTAAACTAAGTTTCAGTCCAATCCTTGCAGGTCCAAGGCTGCTGAGAGAGACCACTCCAGGCAGGGTTGATTTGTGAGGATGGCTACTTTTAGTTGTGAATAGTTTCTGTATCTTTTTTCTTCTTCCACTGACTGATAAAAATTCGTTGTGAAGAGACATTCTGTCCCAAGGGATTTTTGTGTCATGAAGTGATAGAGACATCAGAAATTCAAGCCAAAGGCCTGGAACCTCCCCAGCTCTTCTCCACTTCACCTCAGAGGGCATTTGTTTAGGTCCCAATAAGGAAGGCCTTTCCCTGGAAGGTGCCATCTGGGGATGTTGTGCATGGCACATGAGCCAGCATCTGCAGTAGAAAAACACATAGGGTCATCCAGTCTCACTAATCAACTCTACTTTAATAAACCGCGGTCCGTGTTCCTCATTCCCACCTTAAGCTGTGACTGAAATAGAGAAATGATCTGGAGGAAGTAGAGAAAGATAAGGATAGTGAGGATATAAAATGACAGGCTATCACTGCATTATGCTTATTAATAATTCCTCAGAAATCAAACTCTCAGTTGTAAAGTAAATTTTCAATCACAAGAAATTTTCATGTCTATTTTCTTCTTTCCTTCCCTTCTTCCTTCCTTCCCTCCCTCTCTCCCTTCTTTCCTCTTTCTTTCTTTCCTTCTGTCCTTCCTTCTTTTTTTTCTTTCAACTCATTATGTTGCCCAAGCTGGTGATCAAATGATCCTCCGACCTCATCCTATGTCTATTTCTTATGAATCTCACAACAGGTCTGGGAAGAAGCTAACTGTCTTCATCTGTTCATCCTGCTATAACAAAATACCATAGACAGGGTAGCTTATAAACAACAGAGATGTATCTCCCACAGTTCTGGTAGCTAGAAAGTCCAAGATCAAGGTACTGGCAAATTTGGTATCTGCTGAGGGTCTGCTTCCTGATTCAAAGATGGTACCTTCTTTGCTGCATCATAACATGGCAGAAGGGGCAAGACAGGTCTCTGGGGCCTCTTTCATAAGGGCACTAATCCTATTTGTGAGGGGTCTGTCCTTATGATTTAATCACCTCTCAAAGGCCCTACCTTCTAATATCATCACACTGGTGAGGTTTCAATATATGAATTTGGGAAACATAAATGTTTAAACCATAACAGTATTCTCAGTCTCATTTTAAAGATATGAAAACAGAAGTACTCCAGACTTAAATGAGTCACCCAAGTTCAGTTAAGGATGAACCTAGGATGCAAGGCCAGGTCTGTCTGATACCAGATATATTACTGTATCCAATCCACCACATTTCATCTTCATACATGACCTATGCACATAAAATAGACTCTCCCGCCCCTATTCCTCCAACCTCTATGGCTGTGCATAGAGGTGAAATCAGAGTAGGGGCGGGACAGTCCATTCTATGTTTATGGCCTATCGGGAGAGAATCCCCAGGGAGACAGGGTCCCTTGTGTGTCAGCTCCAAGCTAGCAGGGAAAGCATCACACTCCAGTTTAGGAGCCCACTGATTACGTGGGTGTGGTGCAAAGAACCCTGGGCTGGGCTCCACGGCCCCCTGTTGCCAGTTGCCCATGATCCTAGGCAAAGGGCTTCCTCTCTCTACTCCCAAGTCCTCTTGGCTTCTTGCCAGCTCCTACACTCCCAGTTTCTAATTCTCCAGGTCTCCAAATCTTGTGAATGGTCGCTCAAATATTTTTCTGGTTACCTACAAATCACATTTGGCTCTTGTCCTCCTCCTCTTCCAGCCTAGACTTCTCTATTTGCTGCACAGAGTTCAGTTACATCCTGGTGTTTTCACTAGCATTTTCCAATGCAAATGCTCACCCCACAGTGTCTGCTGGGTCTGCTAAAAACACCCCAAGGGCCCGCCCCTTCCAGGGCAATGCCAGACCGGAGGATGGAGTCCTGGGTCTCTTCACTTTGCGCCACATTATCACAGAAAGGTGGATTAGAAGTTATCTCCGCTCTGCTTTCTCTCAGAGCTCCTTGGCAACACAGCCACCTCGATATAAATATACACCAGAAACGTGCACAAACTCATACTCAGAGCTGAGGCCTTCAGAGGCCCTAGGGCAGATACTGCCAGGGAGCAAGGACATCAAGAGATCCCCAGGACACGAAGGAGTGCCAGCCTCAACGCTTCAAGGTCAAATGTGGCACCCGTCAAATAAAATGCCTGTGATCCCTGATAAGTCCCTGGCTCCCCATCCCAAATGCTAGAAGCCCTTAATCTTTCTGAATAGTCAACTATTTCACAGTTGGTGTTTCTTCTGCATTCTTTATAACGAAACAAGACATGAAATTGCCTTTCCTATCTTTGTTTTTTTAACACTTTACTCTCCCTGGTATTGTTCGTGTTGCACATTCAGGTTGAAATTCTGTTGTTTTTTAGTCATTGGCTATATCAAGACATAAAAAGAAGGAGTGAAATCTTTCAAAGAATCAAGATTAAAATCAAACACCATGAAATGGTGCTTCTGAAAGTAATAGTGTGTAACATTTGATAGTTGAATTATTGAAAGGAATCATAACCCAGTCCATTCCTGGCACCATGTTAACTCTGGCATCTGAAATTACCTATTGGGTATAATGTTCATTATTCAGGTGATGGTTACACTAAAAGTCCAGGCTTCACCACTATGCAATATATGCCTATGAGAAACCTGTACATGTGCCACTAAATATATAAAAATAAAATAAAAACTTGAAATATTCAGGAGACCAACACAAATCAATTCTTTTGGCACTGACCTGGGCTGAATCATAGATAGAACCAATCACAGACTTGATCCAGGCATTTGGAGGAGATACATGCATCAGCATAAAGGGGGCCTGTCGGAAAGGTCTGTTTGCTTTGGGGCACCAGAATTAGATTCCCCAAATGTCCCTCACGTATTTAGTGATCCACTTCAGATTAGCTGTGAGGCTCAGTGAGACATTTTTAAAACTACAGGAGACCTGGAAAGAAAATACAAGAAAGAGATCAGAGACCTAATCTGCCAGGCCAAAGAGAACCAGAAAGAGCAAGATGTGTTCATTGTAAATATTTTAAAACTGTATTATCTTGGTTCGGCACGGTGTACTGTTTTTTCTCTGACCATTGTAAATATTTAATGTGTTATAGCTCCATCTTCTTACTGATACAGGAAATATGAACAAATCCACATGGGCAGGATGTGTGTTTTCACTGGCTGTTCAGACTGTCTGAGAGAGAACTTCATGAGGGGCTGCTGTGACTGGTTGCACAGGCTGTGTCCTGTACAAGGGTGCCTGGTAGAGAGACTTGAAAAAGAAGCACCATTCAACTGGCCCAGGGAGGGGAAGAAGGAGGGTCCACTGTCCATTCTGAGCAAAAAGTCCCTTTGCATGATTAGCTGTAGCTGAGGAGTAGGATGTGTGTGTGTGTGTGTGTGTGTGTGTGTGTGTGTGTGTGTGTGTGTGTGTGTTTACTAGTGTGAGGGAAATTGAGCAGAGCTGACGGAAAAACGATCCTGTTTATTGAATATAAAATTCCAGAAATTTTTTTAGTCTCAGTGTGGTTTTCTCTCAAATAAAAGTATAGAAATTTTTATTCAATTTGTTTCTTTTCAATTCTCTCAGCAACCTAAGCCCTATCTGGGGACCCAATTTTTTTGCAAGCTGACCAAAGGAAACTTCTAGAAGTAACCATCTACTACAAAGAGGAAGAAGGACAGGGCTATGAGAGGAGAAGGAGGCTTCAGAGGCCCTAGTTCTACAGAGACCTCCATCCCTGTCTCTCAGCCTGCCCTGACACTTGACTTGGCTTGTCCCCACAGGTGACCAGGCCTCCATGGAGACTTCAGTACCTCCAGCATTCCATTATTCCATTCTTGCTCACTTCTGATCTTGCCTATGCGGTTTCCTGCCCCCAGGGCCTATACTTGTTCTGTTCTACCCTACAGTCAATGCTACCTGCTTCTTTGGGTGACAGCAGGAAGGCAGGCAGAAGCAGCCCTGGAGACTCTGACTGGACCCATTGTCACACATTACCTTCCACCATTACTCTGGTACCTTATCTCTACCTCAGGAAGGTGAAACCTGGGATATATTCCTGAGCTCAAACACTCAACTTGCCTTTTGAGTCATAACAAATAAAGGAAGACAACACTGGTAATTCAGTAAAGCATTGAGCGTCTGCACCAAGGCTGCAGTCTTGGTGAGGAGAGTAGGTTGTGAGGTCAGATGACTTAAATTCTGACCCAGCTCCACAGCTTATACAGGACCCTAAACATGGGATCTGTTGGCCTCAACTTTCTCAAGTTTAAAGATGGGGTAACAATAATCGTGTAAGCTTCATAGAGCTGCCCCATGAATTAAGTATTAATACTTTTGTAAAGTTGCTTAGAGCAGTACCCAAAAAACTAAGTGGTCATTTAGCTTAGCTGTAATTATGTTGGCTATTATTATGATTATTATTTCCAAATGACTTGGAGAAACAAGGAGAGTTTGAGCTCAGAGAAGCTTTCATTGTCTAGCAAAAAGCTGGAGGTCAACGGCTTTCCAAATCTGGCCATTCAGATGCTCAGTTTCCATGTTAGAGAATGCCTAAGGCATGGTAGGCACACACAACACACCTATAAAACACCAAGCACACACAGGTATACACACATGTACACACAAAGACTGGTCCATGACGCCATATGCATATACATTTGCACACATGCATAATTCCACAATCAGCCTGGGACAGAATCTCTAACCAAGCTTTCACAGGTGATGGCAGACTTGGCTTAACTATGATCCAGTTGGTGACTGGCCTAGATGCTAAGACACCATGGTACAAATTGTAGTATCACAAGTTGTTGGATGTGGCGTGACAGGTCTCCACTGGACCCGCAGAAGGCCAGCTCATAGAAAGACATGGTAGTTCCTTCAGTGTCCCACGTTACTATGCTGCAGAGACCTCTGAGAATGCTAACCTTTCCCCTTCTACACCCTTCTCCTTTCCCTATAGAAGTTTCAGGGGATTCTACGAACTGCTGTTAAAGGTCTTAGGCTGGAAGTTTCCAGCTGTCGTCAGCTGCTAATACCTACATATGGAGGGAGGTAGTGATGTAGTTGTTGAAGGCCAGTTCTTCAGAGGACTGCATAGCACTGCCAGATCTCCTTGACCTGGTACAAAGTCACTGCCCAATAAGGAGTTGCTAGATAAATGATCAAATAATAATAACAAATTCCAGCTCAGCCAAGGGTAAGTCACATATCCTTTCCTTACCTTAGCTTACTCTAGCATAAAATGGAGATGAATGTAACTACTCATAGAACTACATGAAGATTAAATAGTAAACCAAATTAGAGACTTGATGCACCATGGTGTCTTTTCTCTCAGAAGTAGCAGGGACCCCAGGGCATTGCAAACTAGGAACTGTATCTTTAGGGTGGACATCTGTGGACTTAACATGACATGGAGCCAGGAAGAATGATGTCTGAGAAAAGTCTGTGATGAGGACGTTTCAAGTCCAGAAAAGCCATTCCACCCTTTGCCCTTTGTGAGGGAGGACACGATGCAATCCCCCTACTGCAGAAGTCTCAGACAGAGAGGCATGCTGCATCTCACAGCTCAGGCCTCTAGCTTGTAAGGCAGGGGTGATCTGCCCAGAGCTCCCTCTGAGCTGTGGGAATCTGCCTGAACATTTGCACATTTGTGTCTTTATCAGTTTTATGGGCTCCTTTTGCTTTGCTCATTGAATTTGTCTTTGGAGAGAAGGGGCTGGACTTGGTAGCAGAGAAAGCAAGAGGAGAATGTGTCCGAACGCAGTTTCCAACAGCACTTAGCAAACTGGAGGCTCTCACGGGCAGAGAGAGCAGCCTTGCTTATGGGATAAAAGACATTGAAGTCAGGCAGGGTCACCTCAAGAGCTTGTCAGATTAAAATTCTAGGAAAGTAGCCCACAGTCTGATTTTATAGATGCTTCAAGGCATTTCCAAATTTATCAAGAACTCAATATATTTTTTAAAAATTCACTTTAATTCACAATAATAAACACACACACATGCAAAGTAGCAAGGTTTATTTGGATGAAGGGTCTGTTAGAAAATCACGGGAAAATCATGAATTTCGCTGCAACCTGGATGGAACTAGAGTCTATAATACTGAGTGACCTCTCACAAAAACAAAAATCCGAATATCACATGTTCTCACTCATATAATGGACCTTGAATATCCAATGCAATACTATGAGAAAATGACGGATGGTACTGGGAAACTATGGGGGGGAGGGGGATGGGATTAACAGTAGCAAATATCTGTTGGGGGGTGGGAAAACACTTCTTATCTACAGGGTGCCTGAATGAAACGTCATTGTACACCTAACCCTTAACTGTACCCCACAAAACCATAATAAAAAATACTGATTAATGAAAAAAAAAAAAAAAAGAAAATCACAGGAGTGTGTTGCACCCCAAAGAGGTGGAAGTCACTGCACCAGACAACGATCTTATTGTCCCACTTTGGATTTGAAGGTTATAAACATTCTTCATACAATTTCCAGCTGTAGTTATCAAATAGGATGTAGAGAATTACTTTATGCTATCTGTCATTTTTGTAGATTTGAAGATCATGTATTAGTTTTTTTGCAACTTATAATGTCTTTCTTATGTGAGACAGGGGATTTCTTTCCTCTTTACAGTTCTCGCTCTACTCTCAGCCTTGGCCCTTTCTCACGCCTTAAAATGTGTCACTTATTCATTTATTTATTCAACTGATGTTCAGGAAAAGCCTATTCGAAATTATGCTGGAAACTGGGGGTGTGCTCTGAACAAGATAGACAATTTCAGTTCTTACGAAAATTACAGCTTAATGAGGAGACAGAACATAAGTGAAACTTACATGAATAATGATATGCTTATGAGGTGGAGACTGTGGTATGCCACCTAGATCCCCCTTCAGGACAGGAGAAATCATTTTGCAGCTGCTGGGAGTTCTACCAGAATACAGCTCTGAGCTGAACCCTCCTAGGGATTGCCTCACCTGAGGTCACACAGGACCACGACCCCTTCCCATGGGGAGTCCATATCCAGTGTCATTTGACCCATTCATCACCCTACTCTGGACACCTCTGAAGGCCATCTAAGTTCCTGAGCCCCAGATGTGCAAACCCACCTTGGCTGCACCTTCTTCTTTCCACATTGCCACTGACTGGGAAGCAGCCAGTGTTGTGCTCCCAACTAATGCTCTTTCCTCTACCTACTCTTAGAAAACAGGATGTCAGAAAGAAAGAGGGAAGGAAAGAAGGAAGGAAGGAAGGAAGGAAGGAAGGAAGGAAGGAAGGAAGGAAGGAAGGAAGGAAAAAAGAGACTAATGATGGCTTATGACATTCTGGAAGGTGATAGTCTCCAGAAACAGGGATAGCTAAGGTGATGGTGGCAAGAACCTTGGAAGCAAGCAATGCATTCTTAGAGTTGTGACTTTTTCATATTCCACGGTTTCAGGTTATAAAGGAGCCAAATAGAAAAGAATGCCTCCTCAATAGGGTAATGATGTGGAGGCAAAAACCTGGAAAATGCTGGAAACTAGGTTGAAAGCTGAAAATATTATTATACCTTTTAACCATAGAACTGAGAACAAGAATCAACCATCATTGGTAGATAATGCATATAGCCAATGGCCATCCACACATGCTATTGAAAGCATTGAGCTTAAACTCACCTTTATCAAAAGAAGTAATTCCTTTGAATAACAATGGTACTGCCTAGTGGAATTTTAAATGGCATACATATTAAGAATGATGAAATAAAACAAAACATATTCTTCATTAAAAATAAAGGAAAATGAAGAAAAAATCAAGGAAGCATAAAAAACCAGAAATTAAAAAGAATAAGGTAGATTTAAGCTAAATATATACATTATAACAATAAATGTAAATAGGTTAAACCTGTCTAATAAGTCAACAGTTTCATATGGAGTGGAAAAATCAGCTTAAACCTCAGGGACCGACACATAAACATTACAGTAAAACTTTAGCAAAAAATATAGCATACAATTATTAACAAACAGAAAGTAACAGTCATGATTTTAATGTGAAAAGTCAAAATTACCAGTGGATGAAGATACACAGTCTTTCCCCTCATCTTTTGTCCACTTCGTTTCTCCACCACTTTCTGAAGATAGATAACAGCTTCAAGGTCATATTCGAGGGAGAAAAAAAGCATTCTATTCCACATGGGACAGAACATGGTAAGACCTGATATGTCAGGAATATGTTGTAGTACATTATATAAGGCAAGAAGAAGAAACTGATATATAATATGATGGAACATTATGCAGACTTTAAAAAGAAAGAAATCTTGTCATGTGTGACAACATGGTTGAACCTCAAGGCCTCTATGCTGATAGGTAATAAGCCCGCCATAAAAGGACAAATACTGTATGATTCCACTCATATGAGGTATACAAATCAGTCAAAAATCACAAAAACAGAAAGTGTAAAGGTGGTTACTAAAGACTGGAAATAATTAGTGTTTAGTAGGTAAAGAGTTTCAGTGTTGCAAGATAAAAAAGCTCTAGGAATCTGTTGTATAACAATGTGAATATTCTTGACACCATTCAACTGTACACTTAAAAATGGATAAGAAGGTAAATGTAAAGTTATGTGTTTTTACCACAATAAAAAAGGGAAATGGGTGGGAGAAGAGGCAAAGAAAAAAGGCATCAAGATAAAAGTAACAGGCCTAATGGACATTGACAGAACTTTTCACCCAATTGCTACATAATGTCTCATTTTTTTTATCAGCACATGGAACATTCTCCAGAATAGACCATACTGTGGGCCACAAAACAAGTCTCAACAAATTCAGAAAAGTAGAAATCATATCAAGTATCTTTTCTAACCACAATAAAACTAGAAACAAAAAATAAATAAGTAAAACTAGAAATCAATAATAAGAACCTTGGAAACCACACAAACACGGAAATAAAATTGTCCATTGACCCACACAACACCACTTTAGGAGACCCAGAGTCTCCAAGTTCACCCCAAAGTGTAAGACACAATAACTATCTTGGGTATAACCAGAGTTTTTGTTCTAGAGCTTGGACTTGGAATCTCCTTAGAATCTAAAGCCTTTGTCATTTTTAATATCTTAACAATTTCTGATTTCACAATATCTTTGTACATATCTTTAAAATATATGCTTCCTCCAAGTACTATATGAATGATGAATGGTACATGATAATTTAAGTTAAAATATTTTATTTTTAAAAATTAAAGGAATAAGCCTGTGTGGCCGAGAGAGTTCTGTTAGAGTAGAAGAATGAGCATTTGAGGAGTCTACAAAATAGAAAATTACAACACATCTCCTTCAAATATTGAGAGAGAAACAAATAAAAAATTAAAGCTGCAAATTTAAAATTAAAGAAAAGAAACACCAATTAGGAAACATACTTTCTAAAAAAGAAAATCTCAAAATTTTCTAAAAGTTTTTTTAAAAACCTACAGGTCATATCTTGCCCACAAAGTCGTAAGCCAGAAATTTAAAATAATTTATTTAAATTAAATCCCAAACTACTTATAAAGAATAAACTTTTTTCCTCTAAAATTCTTCTAGCCAGGCTCGGTGGCTCAGCCTATAATCCCACGCCTTTGGGAGGTTGAGGTGAGTGAATTGCCTGAGCCCGCGGGTTCGAGACCCACCTGGTCAACTTGGCGAGACCTCACTTCTACAATAAATAAAAAATTAGCGGGGCATGGTAGTGCACGCCTGTAGTTCCGGCTGCTTGGAAGGCTGAGGCCGAAGGATTGCTGGAGCCCAGCAGGTCGAGGCTGCGGTGGCCGGGAGCAGCCACTGCACTCCAGTCTGGGTGACAGAGTGAGACTCCAACTCAAAAATAAATAAATAAATAAATAAATAAATAAATAAATAAATAAATAAAAATAAAATAAAATTCTTCTAAGAGCAAATACAATGGTAATACAAAATATTTAGAAAGTACTATCTGTAAGAATACACCATACAAATATTTGGAATTTGATCAGAGATATAATGAAAGAAATATTCATAGTCCAAATTTTTAAATTATTAAATAGAAAATTAAAACAAAATAATGGTGAATTCACATCATGAAGCTATAAAAATGTTAAAATATAAAAAAGGAACAGTTAGTAACAGAAGCTGAAATTAAAAATTTTTAAATTATAAAATTGGAAAAGAAATCTAAGCTAATTCTTTGAAAAGACCAACAAACATGAACAAATATCTAACAAATCTAATTTTTTAAATTAAATAATATTAAAAATAGAAAACAAACATTTGTATATCTAACCCTGACTTGTATCCCACATATTTAAAATTTAAAAAATTAAAGGGGAAAAAAAGGAAATAATAAAGTATAGATTTTCAAATTTTAAGCATATACTTGATCATATCTTACAACTTGTTAATCATTTGGAAAGAGTAAAGTTACAACCTTCGTCACATCAAACTCCAAATTAATTCCAGGTGGATTATAGCATAAGAATAAAGTATGCGTAAACATTTATGTTAACTTACAGTAGAGAGAGATTTTATGACTTCAAAAGCAGGAACCATAAAGGAAAATAATTGATCGATTTTATCACATTAAAATACTAACACTTCTATAAAAGGAAAAAAAACTAAAAGGTAAATGACAATTTGAAAAAAGATTTCTAATGTATATGATAAAATATTAGTGACTCATATAAAATATATAAATAGAACAATAAATAGAAGTAAAATTAATAAAATTGCTATCTCAAAAGTTGAATGCACAAATTTAAAATATTTGGGGTTTTAAAATTTTAACAGATATGTTCATTTAAAATAATACATATATTTAAACTATTAAATTGGAAAACAAAAAGAATAATACCATCTGGGATATAGTTGAGGTATGTAACAAAAGTCTTAAGAATGTGTACATAATTATACTAGAATTCCACTTCTAGGAAATTAACCTTAACAAATTGTCTGGAAAATATGTTCATATTTAGTTCAGTGATGGCTATTATGTTTCTAAAAACTCATATTTTCAAATGAGAACATAAATTTTTAGCAGTAGGTGATTGGTAGATATAATTGTGGATTCTTTATTTGACCAACTGCTATGTTAGCAGTGAAAAATTATATCTATATATATTATCCTGAAAGATGCCAACAATATGGTAAGTGAAAATAGTGCATCACAATATAAACAGAACTATCCCATTTTAAATAAATGTTTATGCATAGACACGTACATATATATCTTGTTTCAAATATTTCCATGACTAGTTGGTCATATTGAAAATTACTTTGCTGGTCTTTTAGAGTTTTCACTCTTAAATGTAATGTTTTATTTTTAGAAAAAGAGACAAGAGTGAACACTAAATAAAACCAATTACAACATTTTTTTAAAAAGTATATACATTGGCTGTGGTAGAGCTACATACTTCTATCATTGTATTCTGTTTTACTTTTTTTGGTTGTTGTTTGAGTCGGAGCCTCACCCTGGTTGCCCAGGCTAGAGTGCAGTGACACACTCACGGTCACCCCATCATTGACCTGCTGGGTTCCAGTGATCCTTCCGCCTCAGTCTTTCAAGTAGCAGGAACTACAGGCAAGCAAAACCACGCCTAGCTAATTTTGTATTTATTGTAGAGATGAGGTCCTGCCAAGTTGCCCGGACTGGTCTCAAACCCATGGTCTCAGACAATCCACTCGCCTCGGTCTCCCAAAGTGCTGGGATTACAGGCTGCGCCGCTGAGCCCGGTCTATTACACATTTTTTTTACATTATCAGTTTACATGCTCATGTTATCCCTCTAGCTATGATTCCCTTGAGGACAGGCGTTGTTACTATCTTTGTATACCTAGCACCTCACTCCATATTTTATACATTGTGAACATCATTAAATGCTGGTATTTTAAGGAAGAGAAAAAGAAGGCAGGGAGGGTGAGGAGGGAAGAAAGGGAGGAAGATGGGAAAGAAGAGAGGGAAGAGAGGAAGAGAAAAAAGGAGGGATGGAAGAAGAGAGTAAGGAGAGAGAGGGTGCAATGAAGAAAGGGAAGGAGAGGAGAAGAAAAGGAAGAAAGAAAGGAAAGGGGAAGGAAAAGAGGAAGAAAGAGCAGGGAGAAAAAAGAAGAGAAAAGAAGGAAAGAGAAAGAAAAACAAGAAGGCTGCTAATAGGGAAGAGAATTTGGTTATAGGTAACATTTCTGCACAAATGTGTTTTTATTTCCTGGAATTGAAACCAAAATTCCAACCACAGCTGCCATCTCTGTCCAGTCCAAATTTCTGCCATGTTGTTCTGTTTCAGATGCCTTATGATCCTGTTGGGTGCACTAGTCTTTCAGTGTTTGGGACAGTAGGATCCAGTCTAATAAAACCTTTTCCCACAAGGTACCATGCCCTTTGCAGATGTTTGCTAACACATCAACAGCTGGAGCCCTGCATAACACAGTTCTTCAATCATTAGCAGACATTACCTAATTGATAAGGACGGCCCTCTAAGCAGCCTGTTCCCAGTTCTGTGTGACGCACAATCAAACCCTATTCCCTTTCCCTGTGACATCAACATTCTTGGCCAGGCCATGGGAGGGAAACTTTCTCCACTCCAGATAAACTGGAGTCTGGGGCTAGAACCATTCCCTTAGGATACCCACAGCCACATTCTCCCACTCACTCCAACCCTCCTGGTCCCCAGAGTGCTCAATTCTAGCCACGAGGTCACTTCTCGGGCCCTGCTGATGTTAACCCCAGTGCAGCTGTAGCTCTTCACCAGCTCCTCGTGACAGCGGGAAACAGACTGGAGGCACCAGGCATTCGGTGTCAATGGATGTGCACACACGAACCCCTGAGGCTGGGACCATCTCTCCCTCTCTCTTCCTCTGTGGCTCCCCCACACAACTGTGCGTTAACATTGAAATTGTCCATCTGGTTTTTCCTGGCAGTAGACTCCTTGTGATAACATATTTCATTAACAGCACTTGGAGATGGTCTGTGAACCCAAGAAGCAAAAGACCCTGCCACCTATGGTCAGCAAATCGCAGGGAAATTTCTGAAATAAGGGTCCAAACATCCCACCTTCTGCCATAACCAGTGCCACTGATTTACCCTGTGGGTGCTGCGTTTCCTGGTATATCTTCCCAAATATGGTTGCAAAGGAAATTCTTGCTACTAAATTGGTCCCTAGTCCCTGAGATTAAAGGAAAGATACATAATCAGCAGGAGAGAGAACACAGACATTTGTTGATGGTGTTAGTGAGTTTTTGTTTTGTTTTTAAATAATGAAAGGTTGATTTATCTTATCTTTGTCTTACAGCATAATGGGGAGTTTGGAGTCAACCAGACCCAGCTTCAAACACTGGCTTGCTGTTTACTGGCTTTATAACTTTGGGCAAATTTATCTTTCTCAGCTTCAATTTTCTCACATGGTCCTTGTAAGGATTCAGTGAGAAAACCTATATAAATCCCCAGCCTGGAGTAGGTGCTTGGTAAGTGCAAACTTTTTTGAAGAATCTTTCTGCACGAAGAGTTTTGAAGTCAATGCCTAGGATGTATGTGTCTAGATGGCCAGTTTTTCTGCTTTGTCAGGTTGGCATTACCGTCCCATTCCACAGTAAAGTGTGAGATTATTAGTGGAGCTGTCTGAAATTCAAGGTAATGCAAATGGTGCCCAGTGTTTAAAAGAGAATGCTGACACACACAGACCTCAGAATCCTCACACTATACCTCTCACAGGTGAGGGGCTTGAGTCCTACAGGTGCAATCAGATGCTAGGGGTCTTGACCCCAAGCCTAGCGGTTTGTCACTTATTCCTCAAAGCACCCTGTGGGGGTAGTGTGGAGGGTGGTCAGGCAACAGGCACAGGCCTTCTCCCAGCATTCCTCCCTGAACAGCGTGAGACTCGGCTCTCTTTCTGCCTTAACCTCTAGAGTAGTCATGTTGGGCCTCTTGAGGCTTCAAAAAAATTTCTCCATTTTCCCCCAGTTTCCTGTACTCACCGAGGTTGGATCTGTACTGGAGTGTTCAGCCTAAGATTTTTTGTAAAATATCCCTTTGTGGAAAGATGGCATCGGTCTGAAATAAACCCCCAAGCCCTGTAACTTGTAGCTGGATGTCTGCACACTGGTTGTCTGTCTGGAGAACAGGGTCAATAGTTATACCCCACACTTGCCAAATGAGAGTGTCTGGAGAGAACCCATGGGAGCCTGGTCACTGGGTGGGGAAGTTGACGGTTGGGGTCACCTCCGTCACTGTTGGTAGTCAAGGGAGGTCATGCCAGTCTCTGCTCCCCTCTGCCCCATTCTTGGTGCACTGCAGAGTGGCAGAGGGGTTCTGGGCTGGTTCATCTTGTTTTGGCATTTCCATCTGTCCCTTGTCTCCTAATACTGGGAAGCTTTGATCAATCCTCACCCTCCCTCTGGGTCACTGTCTCTCCCCTTCTAGGTGGGAATAAATGAATCTAAGGATCTCTTCCAGTTTCAATGTCCTGGAATTTTCACCATGCTGCCCTCCTTATCCCTCCCTGTTTTTCAGGACCCTGCCCTAGGCCTCTCTCCAGTCTCACTTATAACCAGAGCAGAGTACATGGGCCCCTCCTCACCCTCCCCTCAAGAATTTGCATCTCCAGACAAGGACACCATGTAGAGTTTACTTCCAGTCACCTGAGCACATGAGCACAGATGGCATGACTTTTCCCTGTCACGGGAACTCATCAGAGACCAAACTAAGTAAACTTTTATTTCCATATCTCATTCTCTTGAAGAGAACACAGCCATAACTCCACAGAGAATAAACATACACAGTCTAATCTTTCTCCTTCCTGGGACAGTTTGTTGAAATTGGTGAAATGATGCAGACGCTGCCGAAATGATTTGATAAGCATTGTAAGCTCAGCTTTGTGATTGTAAAACAGGGGGAGCATAGCCCTGCTGCTTCTGATCATTTTAAAAGAATCCTCTCTCTTACCCGAATTTAACTTCCTCCCATGTATGCATTGTGGCTTACACATATGTAGAGTTCATATGTCTACCAAGGTGTGTACAGACGTACACATTCTACCTCTTTCCTTTGGTGGGGCATCTGTGCTTCTAGAGAGAGAGAATTAGAATTGCACCCCAGTTTTATGATCCCTCATTGGGTTGTTAGTGACATCATGAAAAAGAAGTCAAGTTTGAATCATTCATACTGCACAAGAATTAAGCTGAAACAAAAATAGCTTGTGCATCTTTTGATATACAAAGATTTCTTTTCTTAGAGCAGGCGTCTGCAAACAACCAATCGCAGGCCAAATTCAGCCCATGGCCTGGATACCCTGGTTGCAGAAATCAAAAGAAGGATACTATATCTTAACACACAAAATTAGATAAAATCCAAATTTGTGTTCATAGATAAAGCTGTATTGAAACACGGCCTTGCCCATTCATTTGCCCATTCTCTTTGGCTGCTCTCTGTGCTACAAAAGCTGGGTTGAACCTGCAAACCAAAAATATTTCCTACCTGGACCCTACAGAAAATGTTTGCTGACCCTTAAGCCAGAAGATTGTTATAAGTCTTTTTGTTTTTACTAATATATTTTTTCATATTATTTCTTAGATTGGTGAACTGGGAGCCTGAGGGAGAATGGGACCTTAAAGAATGTTCTCAAAGCCCAAAGAGAAGCAGACATTTTACCCCCACGAAATACAGTTGCCTTCTAATCCCTGCATGGTATACTGTCCTTTGGAAGATACCCACCCTCCCCCCACAGAGGAGCCGTTGAAACGCCTATTAAGAAAAATAGATTCTGAAGTGTGACATCATGTCCTTGAAAATACATGATATCATGACAAGTCATGATATAATAACCTGTGGAAATATAAATTACATTGTCAGAGACTCCACGGCTTTAGGAGGAAAGATACAGCTGCCAAAAGAAAATCATTTGTAGAACTGTGGTGTTTATGGTAAGAATGTTCAGCATTGTGGACTCTTCTCTTTACAGTGAACACCAAATTTTGTGTTAGATGCTCCGTGGCCACTTGCTTGCCTCCTTTGCTCTTTTAGTGACAAAAATCCTACGTACAGGGTTTTTCATGCTCATTTTTTTTTTTTGACTTTTGCTTTCACTCAGCAATATTTCTCAAGAAAATCCCTTTCAAGCCTAACTTATTTCTTACATATCATTGAAGGAACACCAGGCAAGTATTCCCAGAACTTCTTTTTTCTTTTTTTGTTAGTCTATTTTTATAGAAACACCATAGGATCATTCATTTAAGTATTGTAGAATGTTTCAGAGAAAACAACTTGCAGCCATGTTCTACACTCCAGCAGCCTAGGAAAGGCAGGGAGATAAATGGTTTGCTACTTGTCCCAGAACCAAACTATGTGCACTGTTTCCACAAACATGGTGCCCTAATATCGGTCTCAAATGTCTTTTCCCAGCTCAGAATCAGCCTAGAGAAAATGGAAGTAAGAAATACAGGGACAGTCAGAGACATACAAAGAAACACAAGGACAATCAGAGACACACAGCTGCCTCCTCTTCTGACTAACTTTGGGCAGCATCACCAGGGGCGATGACAGAGAAACCACAGAAAAGTGGAGACATGGGGCCTTAAGAGCTCCAGTCTCTGTGAGATGTAGGGAAATGATCAGGCCAATGGACGGTCTGGCTACAAGGCACTGAGGGCATTGTGCCCTGAGTTCCCCTTACCTTGTCTCAGTCACACACCACAAGAAAATCACCTCCCACCATTCAGAGCACCTCATATCTAGTTTAATATATATTTGTGTTGAAGAGTCAAAAAGAGATCCCAAGTCAACTGTTATTTATTGAATGCCTTCTCTGTGGCAGGTACTATACCAGTGATATTCCCTCAGACTTTATTTTATTTAATTCTCACAATATCATTGAGGGATGGTCATTGTTATCCATGTTTTTCAGATGAGAAAAGCAAGGCCCAGAGAGGTTAATTATTTTGTCCCCAGTTGCACAGCTGGAAATCCTAGGAATTCAAGTCTGTCCAAGTCTACTGCTCTCATTCCTCCTCCCCACTGTTCCTCTAAAGTGAATCAGACCAAGAGGGCATTGGGGTAATTTAGGGTTTATGTAAAAAGGAATTTCCTGAGAGCCAGGAATGATCTTGTCCAGTGATCTTAAACATTGGAACATAAGAAGGAGCCTTGTAGAATACCCTCAGGCAGATTCTCAGCTGCTCTAGCCTGCTTTTCCATGGTGGATGTCAACTTTTGAGTTGGGTGATACCTGAAGTTAATATTTTAACATCTCTAAAGTTTTGAACCTATTGGCCAATTTATGACCAAATGATGGATTTCTGGGCTTCTCTACCTCATTATACCCAAGTATCTTAATGCCCAAAGAAGTTCAGTGGGCCATCACACTGGACCCAACTTGCCTGGGCCTAGAGGCTCCACAAGGGAACTTGGACAGAAGGCTGAATCACTGAACCCTGCTCCACTATGACACTTCACACTTGCTTTCTCTCCTCTCTGATGTTAATGGCTCATTTCCCCCAAGGTTCTCTTTTCACCTTTTAACCATGTGTCTGTCACCTCGGTTGTTAATGGCTTTGGGGCGTCCTGTGGTATAGCACAGTGCCATGGGCTCCACAGAGACTCCCGTCAGCCTTTCTCTTGGTTAGGAGATGCTTACAACTTGTAAATCAGCACATTAGTCACAGTTAAATGTTTCCTGAAGAACTTTCCAAGCAGTCTGAGAGTGTGGGTTAGAACCCAAGACAGTGACAGGTGCTCCCAGGACAGAAATCAGCTTGTGTGCCAATCCTGCAGCCACATTTGAGGACACCATCCTGCAAGACGAGGTCACTCGGCACTTACAGTACATTCATCTGGAAGAAAATAGAGTTCAAATAAAAGAAATTTCTGCTGCCAGAATTTCCCTCAGGAGTCCCTGTTGAGTCCTACTCTTTTACCTTAAACTCTCAAGTATCAGTTTGAGGAAATGTCTGTTTGTTTGAAACTCTTCTGTTCTAGCTTTGGATTTGTGCCCAGTGCATTTTTTTGCCTTTTGGGAACATGGATGGCTGTGTGTTCACAGTACGAAAGATCCTCACACCCCCTTGCTCTGTGGGAACAGGAAGGTTCAGGGGGGAGGTCCTGACTTCTTATGCCATTCTGGAAAAACACAGGCTGGTTCTGCATAAGCTTTGGTTCTGGCAAGGTGACCTTCCCAAGTTTTGGGACCTAGGCCCTAGCATTATCTGGCTCAACAATTAGAGATGTTCAAATTGGACTGGACTGCTTGAGGGAGTGTACTTGTTGTCACTGGAAGGGTGTGACAGAAGTTGGCAGCATAAATTCCTATCAGAGATTCTAAAGGGGAATTTCTGCATCAAGTGAACAACCCAGTTCCAATGTTTCCAAGGATCCACTGTGGCAGTGGGAAGTGATGTGGTTGTTGCAGGTCACTTGCTCACAGTCATTTGCCTGGTTTGTGCTAACATCCCATGTTAAAAAAAAAAGAAGAAGTACATCCCATCATATAGGATTGGACTAGATATAATTTCCATATGTTGCAGTCCTAGGAATGCTATAGCGATATTACTGCTTTACTCACACCTCACCCACTTCGTCATTTAGTGATACACAACGTGGTACTGTGGGAAGGAAACTTCATTCAGAAAAAAAGGTTCTGTCCAAAAATGTGGCACAAGAACAATCAGATACTGTACTGAGTGGCCCTCTCATCCAGTTCCTCAGAGACATAGAAACTTCTCTCCAGTTGTTTTTTTTAACAAACAGATACCCTGCTTCATAGCATTAACTTCTGTTTGTATAGAGATCAAGTTATCTTTTCACTTTGGGTGAGAAAAATCAAGAGTCTATCCATAAAGCTCCTGCTGGTCAGTAACAGGAAATGAAAAACATAAATTTCTACTGCTGTATTTCAATAGATATGTACCTAACAGATGCTCAAAAAAAACTTGAGTAAATGATACCGACTTCTCTCAGCTGTAGAGTTGACACAACAGATTTCAGACCATTGCAGTAGGTATAATCATAGGGTCTACCATAGTGGTTCAGCAGGCTGGACCACTAAAACACGCTGCTATGGAAAGTCTACTACCCTGGGTGCCAGCTTCAGCAATTCTACTGATATTAGACTAAAAAGTTTGGGTTCATCTGTTATATTTTGGCTTACTTCTAATTATCAGTCAAACTGGGATGCCTTTGAGAGTAAAAGCTGCTGTTAATGATGACACTAAGATGACAGGTGTCAGCAGGCATTGTCCCTGGAAAGTGGGATATTCAGCCATCCCTTTCAGAAGCTACTTAACCTATGGTTGTCACATGTCAATCAGAGGAAAGTAAATGCCTCAAGTGGAAAACAACCTTGGCCATCATTGTCTTTAACTGTCTTACTTTACAGAAAAGGACCCCTAGGTTAGTGAGCTTAAAAGACTTTGCCCAAAGCCACTTTGCCAGAGTTTGGTAACACCAAAGTCAGGCTAGAAGCCAGGTCTGGTCATTCCCACCCAGGGCCCACAGGCTCTTGTCATTCATTCCTCCAGTATTCTCACTTAAGGCAAATGTGGCAAAGGAAAGGGCACAATTACCCTAGTTTTTACTTTCTGTCACACCAAGCATAAAACAGGCATTCTTATGAGCTTTTGTCATTGACTTTTCTGGCAATTTTAGACAGACTATTAAATTCTTCTGTATCTTCTTTCTTGACTTGGAAAATCAAGAGAAATAACTGTTCTCTACCCACCACCTCTGGGTATAGTTAGAAGGAACAAGATATAAATATAGGTAAAGAAACATATTGAATCCTTGGAGTAGGGAAATTATACACATACATGCAGAACAGTAGGCATTATCACACTGTAACATTATACTGAAAATACTCCTGGGTCCTAAAAGTGACAGTGACTCAAAATACCTACTTGTGGGCAATATAAATTTATTGGAGGGAAGTGAGTGAGGAGAGGCTGGAGGAGGAGACAGATAGGGAGAAAGGAGAAGATTTATTTAATGCAGTTCTGATTTCCCTAACTGAGCAATAGAAAATTGATGAAGAACAGCAGGATTCATTTTTAAACATTTTCAGAAAAATTTAACATGTTCTTACTGTTTCCTCATATTCCAGTATGATTGTTTTATCCAAATAGGAAACTCAATTAACTAAGATCCCTGAGATCTGTTGGTATTGATGAACTGTCTTCGGTGATTGTTACAGCTGAACTCACTACCTCCCCCCAACCACACACAACTAGAGCACTGAGTTTAAAAAGTGATGCCAATACAGGCAGGGTTTGTTCCTCAAGGAAAGGCTCTACTGTGCACTGCACCCATCGATTGCTTCCAGTGAGGACAAGTTCCTGGTGAACTTTTCAGGTATTGCTCCACATGACATTTGCATTGCTTTTAGAATGAGATTTTCATTTGGATGTCTCTTGGCTCCTGGTATCCTGGAAGAAAGGGGTCTAAGTTAAGTGACCCACCTTCAAGAAAGCCAAGTGCATGAAAAACAGATTGATGTGTGAGCTTCAGCTGCCCAGTGTCAGCGCCATATTATGGGCATTTCATGTGAACATATAGCAGTATGTGCAAGAAGGTGGTAGAAGAGCAAGGGAGGTCACAGGCAGGACCAGAACTGATGATAAATTATTTAATACAAAATTGCAACTTTGAACCAAACTAGAGCTGCTTGGGTTGGTGCTCACATCTTCTTTTCTTAGTCAAGGAAGAAGGCAATGTGTTTGAAGCATGTCCTCTGTATAGAGTTCCAATTGTCTAAAACACAGGAACATCATCTTTGGTCTAATTATAGCTCTTAGGAATAAAATTAAGTCATTTAGGAAATGATTTTGTGGGTTTCCTTGAACCCAAATGTCTGGCTACAACACGTGAGAGATTTGATCTGACCAGAAATGTGGACTTTCCATCCCTAGTCCCCAAACGGGCAGCAAGGTTGAGGCAATTTTTAAGCCTAGGAAAAGGAAAAACTAGCGACTGTATTTCTTTCATTTTGAGACTTTTCATGCAGCGTGTAGGGGCTTGGGAAACAAGAAATATAAAATCCAAAGGGTGCCTTGGGACCAGGGTTAGCGCTATCAGGAAAAAGAGGAAGGTGGTCAAATTAAGTAAATGGATTTTAAGAAAGGAGATTTCAACAGGCTTAAGGGATTCCTTGAAAAGCCTCCACAGAAAGGAGATCAAGGGTCAAACAGAGGCCCTGAGACAACCAGGTGCTCTTACAGGAAAAGATTTTCACCAAGCTCTTGCATTGTTATTAATCACCAAAAAAGGATGTGGAAGGTGAAAGGCCATCCCATGGGCAAACACGGGACTCCACAGCAAGGGAGACAGACACACACCAAAGTAACCAGGCAGATGTAAAATTGACTCATTCCCAAGGAAGAAGACAAAGAAATCAGAAGAAACAGACACACACACACACACACACACACACACACACACACACACATTCAAAAGAATTCAGGAAATCTGAAGCAGGAGATGAGATACAGTTTTTCAAGGGGCACAAGGGGAAAGTAAAGGGAAATGCTGTCCCTTTATTAGGTGGAAGAGAAAAGGAACAGCAGATAAGCATTATCCTCTCCAAAGTGCTGAGTTCTGAAATGCTTATTTAGCTGGTGAACATAAACTGAAAATTGGAAACAAGAATGAGTTTTCTTTAAAGTATTTAGTCTTTGTTCTACACTTTTCAAAGTACTCTCATGTCATCTCACTTGAGCCATCTGGAAAGTCAATGGAAAGGTTTGGAAGGTAGGTAAACCAGAGAGAGAAGAAAGTACTAGCAGGTTAGATACTTATGCCTGTTTCAGCCATGAATGCAGAATACAACTTGCACACTCTGAGGACATGTGATTTGGGTCACCAAGAGAATTACCTAGGGACCTGTGAGGTAGGAAGCATAGCAAACCATGGTGGATAAGTGGAGTAATTTAAGGCAAACTTCTTTAAACTCATCTCTATCCCAGAAAATGCCTTCCAAGGCAAAGAGAACGCTAAATTGATTTGCAAGCTCTTAAAAGTGACCAGGAAATGAAATGATATTTATTCACTCATTTATACACTCATTCAACAAACATTCATTGAGAACCCTACTGTATGCAAGACACTGTCTTAAGTGCAATGACAACCAACATAGTGACATAAAAATAAGCTTTCTCTCAGGCCAATCTAATTAACCTTCATAGGACAGGCTTGATAGTAGAGTTAGAATTCGTTCCTATGATCTGCCCTGACTTTGAAAGTTTTCTAGTCCATGTCATATGCCATAACCTTCAATAAATGGAGACATGTGTGCTTGTGTCCAGAGAACGTCTGTGCCTTTTTTTTTAAACATATTTTTTATTTTAAAATTGTGGGATACAGTTAAGGGTTAGGTATACAAATATGCATCATTCAGGCACCCTTGTTGATAAGGAGTGTCTCCCCATTCCCAGACAGATATTGACTACTGTTAATCCCACCTCCCTTCCCCATAGTTTCCCGCCACTGTCAATCCTTTTCTTACAGTATTACGATAGATGTTCAAGGTCCACTTATGAGTGAGAACATGTGATACTCAGATCTTTGTTTCTGTGAGAGATCACTCAGTATTATAAACTCTAGTTCCATCCAGGTTGTTGCGAAATTCATGATTTTGTTCTTTTTTATGGCTGCACAGTATTCCATCATGTATATGTACCACATTTTTTAAATCCAGTCCTCTTTTGATAGACAGCATGGTTGGTTCCAGGTTCTTGCTATTGTGAACAGTGCTGCGATAAACATACGTGTGCAGGTATCTTTTTTATAGAGTGATTTGAGTTCTTCAGGGTATATTCCCAGTAGGGGGATTGTGGGGTCATATGGGAAGTCGATATTTAGAGTTTTTAGGAATCACCACACTGCTTTCCACAGAGGTTAATGGTTGCATCAACACACACAATGAAAAGGGTCATGCCTTACATCTCCTTTTCTTGCCTAACAACTCCATTAAATAGGTAAGACAGGAGTTTTACAGATAAGGAAACTAAGATTCAGAGAGATTAGGTACTATTCCTATGGACCCACAACTGCTGAGTGATACAGTCAGACTTGGCACCAAGTCATGCCGCACTATGAAGTTTTTCCAGAATGGATTTTTGTTGGTGTCACATAGG
>NW_007249278.1:103409-117760 GCF_000164805.1 Carlito syrichta | reverse complement strand
TTGGAGTCCAAGTATCGACCTCTCCAAGAAAGTAGTTTTAGAAGCTGCTTCCTTGAATGTAACCCCAAGTTTGCTGCCTTCTTTAAAGTAGCATTTTGATCTGATAAAGCAGTCAGGCCACCCCAACCTGACAGGCAGAGGAACTGAAATATCAGTGAGACTGATAGCCGCCACGTGTGGACACTGGCTTGTGCTGTCTACATAGCATGCAAATTCTCCTCAGTTCTCAGGGCAGCAGCTCAGGCTTAGCTGTGCTTCTCCATTTTCCAGTTCATGAAACTGAGGCCGAAACCAAAAGTGTGGAGCTGAGGTTTAAGTCCATACAGATGACTCTGCACTCTTTCCCATTGTGCTTCATAATGACCAAATGCACATTTTCCAGAAACTGAACCTGAGTCACTTCCACAATATTTCTTAACAACTTTCAGCAATGAGACTTGCATCAGAGGCAAAGAGACCCTGAAGTCCAGGACATGTGAAGAGGCCCAGGAGGGCTGTTAAGATTTGACAAGCAATGGAAAGGTGTCAAGATGACAAATGCTATCTTTCCCCAGCACCAGAATTTCCCCTTGGGGAACCATTTAATGAAATGAAACTTCCACCTTCCTGGACTGGGTTAGGGCTGTTAACATCTCCCCATGGAGCTTCATCCTCCCTCACTACCCAAGAACCCATCCTATACCATGGGGCCTCGGCTCAAGGCCTCACTCTTCTGTTCTGCTGCCTTTACACCAGTTCCCAGTAGAGTCCCCAGAAGAAACAAGGAAATGAGGACAGACATTCTTGAACTATGGACATTTGGTGAGGGAACCCCAGGAGGGAACAAACTAAGAGTGTGAATGTTGGTGGAGAAAGAAGGAAGAGATGTGCAGTTTCCCGTTACTTTTCAGATACCAATAGTTTTTGCTAACCAAAGGCAGAGTTGTGTTCCTTAGATTCTCTGAGTTAACGTAAATCCTTGGTTACCCATTCTGCTTCTTGAAATCCCCTCAACAGAGGGAATCCACTTTCATTTCGCCTTCAGCTTTCATAGAATTGGGGCAAAGAGACAGGAGGGAGAGTGAGAGAATGAGAGAGCATATTCAAAGTCAGACCATCATGGGCCAAATCTCCTCTCCACCCCCACGAGTCTGCCCACCACTCTCTCTAAAAGGCTTTTTGCATGAGCGATCCATACAAATTCAATTTGGGACTCTCAATAGAATAGCCACATAGAACCAATGGATAGGCAGAGTTAAAAAAAATTAAACATATGGATCATCATCAGGAGGAGAACTGTGGTCGACATTACTCTTGTAGCCAAGGGGCGAAAGTCAGAATGAAAGGTGGCCCCAAATGTTTCAAAGATGTTTTGAAAATACCTGAAAACAGTAGGTACATTCTGGAAGAACTAGGCAAACTCATCAGCAGCCCAGAGACATGAACGAAAATTTGACACTGAACCAACCACATAGATATTGAGACATGCTGTCCAAGAAGTCACGGTGAGAAAATCTAATCTGTCTCCTATTCCACCTTAATAGACCCCATTCATAAATTTTTATTAAAATATACATTGATCTGTCTTGGTATAGACTTCCGGTTTGAGTAAATATCTTGTTTGTGAGAGCTTGCTAAGTGCTGTGCCTTGTATGCACAGTCTTATTTAATCCTCATGGCATGCAGAACTTGCTCTTCCTCTGCCTAGCACTTTCCCCAGAAAAAAACATGGCCCATTCCTTCCTTTCATGTGTTTCTTGGCTCAAATGGTAGCTCTTCAGAAAGGTCTTCTGGGATTCTCCTACATGGGCTAGTGCCACCCACCCACATCATCCTCTGTTCCCTTACCCTGTTTTATTTTTTTATAGTGTTTATATTATAAATGTTTTTGTCTCCCCAACATTCTTTGTGGCAACATCAAACTTAAACAAGCATCAGAAATGACTTTGAACGGAAAAATTTCAACTCAAAAGGGAAACATCCATCTTGGGGCATATGGAGGTGGGGAGGAGGGGTTGATTAGGAGAAAGATGAGAAAGATCTGTCTTTCCCACTTTGACTTGGTGTTAGTGCTGGTTTATGGAAGAACCCCCAGGACGGAGTGTGTGCTTGTTTCCTTTAACAAGTGATGAGGGAAAGATCAAAATAACAGGAATTCATTTATTTAAAAAATTGTGTATTTATTCCTACATGTTTAAACTTGAGTCATCTTCAAAGTACTATTCATTTGATGCAATACACCTATTGAGACTTTTTTCCACTGCCCAAAACAGTGTTTGAACTTGTCAATTTTGATGCCTTTTAGTGCTTCTGCCATTTTTTGTTTCATCTCTTCCACATTGACAAAACGTTTCCCTCTGAGGTTTTTTTTTCATCCAGGGAAACAAACAAACCAAAAAAACGTCACTCAGGATGTGATGGGGTGAATAGAGAAGGTGGGGCACAGGGGTCATGCCCTTTTTGGTCAAACACAGCTGAATATTCAGTGCAGTGTGACAGGTGCACTTGTAAGTCACCCATCATGAAATGGGCAAATGAATTGAGAGAATCTTCCCCAAAAATATTTCACTGAAGCTAAACACAGTCTTTCACAACAATGCTAGCTGGTACACTGATGTTAATGTGTCTCTAGAACACTTACCTAGAAGGGGAGGCCTGTACTACAAGGTGCCTGCCCTCCAAAAAATAATTCCTGTTTTCTTTGGGTTTCCCCTTGTATAAATGGTAGATCACAATGAATGAAGACATTCTGTGATTCTCATCAGAGCTTTGCAACGCTTTCCTCATGTGGGCAGTCCAGCTTTTTCTATTTTACCAATGAAAAAACTGATTTTGGATAGATTGGAGGACTTGCAAAATGTTTTGAAGTTAATAAGTGGGAGGAAAGGCGCCCAAATAACCCTGGTGCTTCAGACACTAGGGGAAGCTCTACCATAAGGAAGTTGTATTCATAAGCTGGTGGCCAATCAAGGAAGACAACAAAATACTAGCCCAAACCAGCTCAAGGTAGAAAATGAGTGGACGTTGGTGACAGGCCAGGGCTAATTTGAGCCCCAATTCCACAGCTTAATTGCTTTATGGCTCTGAGCTAGTTATTTTTTCTCTATGAGGTTCAGTCTACTGACCAGTAAATGGGAGTGGCAATATCTCTTTTTCAGAGCTTGTTGTGAAGATCAGAAATAACACTTGCAGAGTGCCCAGCACAATGCTTGACTCGGTGTGCAATAAAAAGTCACAAATCCAGAATCTACTCTAACTTACCTAAAGCAAGGTAAAATCTTCTTGGTTGGATTTTCAGGTAAGAAGTATTTTAAATGTGTGGTTACAGATTTTTGGACTCTGGGACTTAGAGAAAAATCCCTTCCTTGTCATAGTTTGGCATTGAGCCAGCTGACCGTGCTTTTCACACCTAGTCCATCACAGCTGCCTCCCTCCTCTGCAGGTGGCCACTTCCATGAAGAGCTCAGCTCCTCTTCCTAAAGCACTGCCCCTCCCACCTGGGCTTCCTCCTCCCCTTATACAGGACCCTTTTAACCAGCCCCTCATTTATCCCATCGTCTGAACTTTCAGCACTGCTTCTTCTCTGACTTCTTAGGACACCAGAAAATCCCTTTTTCTCAAAGCCTCTACTACATCTGGCTTTTCCCTCAAGCCATTGCCCTGGCTCATTCATTCCTTTCACACATCACTAGTGTCTGGCTTTACGGTTCTGGCATCAGTAACCCCAGTGTACTTTTCAGCCTCTCTACATGCCATTTACCTCAGTAGCCCCAGACAACTGCCCCTTTCTGTCCGCTGTGCCTTTGCATTCTTGAGTTCTTCTTCCTGGAATACCTCTCTACTCTCCTTCATTTGGTGAGCTACTACTCACACTTTGCTGTTCAGTTTAATATTGTCCCTCCTTTACTTACCCAGGAGGAGTTAGTCCTGTTCTCCTCTGCCCTCCCATGGGATCACAGTCTTGCCTCATAGATTTTTGGGTAGACATCCATTCCATTGTCTAAAGGGGAATTAACTTAAGAATGGGAACTACCAGTGCCGTGACACCTTTTCTTTCTCCCAGGCACTCATCTCCCAGGGATGCCTGCAGGTATAGGCTGATAGGGCTTTCTGTTCATGTGAGATGCTCTGACCCCCTCCCTGCTGCCACACAGGCCTTTCATGACATTCTGCCATGGGCCACAGTAGACACTCAATAAATACCTACTGAATTAGGGAAGGAAGGAAGAAAGGGAGAAAGGGAAAAAAGAAACATGTTTTCATCCCTCTTTTCCCGGACTTTTCCCTTGGAGAAAAAGGAACCAGACAAAACATCCTGGGCACACCCTTCCTTCTCTATTAACATATTTTCTTCCCTCTGACAGGACTTCCTCATCCCTGGGCCAAGTTCATGTGTATCTCTGATGGCTTCTTTCTCATGGGTCTCCTCAATTCCTCACGCAAATGGTCCCATCAGATCTCTACACCATCCCTCGGCAACTGTGGCTACACATCCAAGCTGTAGGGTGAATGCATCCAGGCCTCCACCTGGGCCCCCACCACTATGCAGAGTTCCCTCATTGCAGGCGTCAGCATCTACTCTCAGATGAGCAGCCCAATCTTCCGCCCCTCAAAAAAGAGTAGACCCATGGTGGAGGCAGCGCTGGGATAGAACTATGCATGTTTTTTATAGCTGGGGTGGGAACTCATTTATGGATGTGTATCTAATGCTGTTTGTGAACATTTGAATTGTCACCAGGGGATTTAACAATTTGATATAGTCAGTTCTGCTGCAACATGACATAAGTGTTTCTAAAACTCACCAGGCTATGCAGAACTGCACAATAAAAACAGGGTTCATGGGAAAAACAAGGTTAGAGGAAAAGAATCTCAAACTTCAGAGTGACATATTTTTTAAAATGATAGGAACCTAGTAAAAATATGATAAATGATTGTATATGATAAGTGAGTAAAATATGTAGAAACACTACAATAGATGGACGCTTTACCTTGAAAGGGACTGCAATTAATGGGCACTTTACCTTGAAAGGAGCTACAATAAGGGGGACCGGGAACCTTGAAAGGATTTGTAGGAGTGGGTGTCGGAAGGGCTGCAGCTTGTGGGATTATTGTGAAGAGGTGAAAGGAAGGTCGTCTGAAGCCAAGCAAAGTTGTAATACAGGGTGTGGATACCTGTGCCTTGTAACACACGTGGTGAAGTGAGATGATTGGCAGATATTTGAGATGTATGTGGTCGTGTATTCCTCCACAACTTATTTTACCTAGGTGCAGTTTTCTGTACTTGCTTTGTGTATCTTCTGGACAAAATCACATATATTATACTCAAATGGTTCCCTAATATATCAATTGCATTGGAACAAATTTGCATTTTCAAAGCATGTGCTATTGCAGAACTGACTGTACCATTCCAATAGGCTGTGACCAACTTACTTTCCCTCTGTTTTTATATAAAGACATTCCCTGCCTACACTCCCTCTCCATTACATCTGCATAGTCATGGGATCAAATTTTGAAGGATCATTTAAAAATAAAGAAGCATCTAATTTAAAATATTTTTTTCTTATTTCATCAGGACTGATCTGGCCTTTGATATTACTGTCAAATTTCTTCCAAATGATCTGAGGAAGGCCAGTTCACCCACAGTCTATCTCTTTGAGACCCACAACTTTCTTTTCCCCACTATATTCCCTGCCCAGCTTTCTCTAGATCAATCCTGCTTTTGCTCAGACCTGAGGTCTGTTTTTGCAACCTAGCCTTACCTTCTGCCAAAAAGAACTAGCCATTGACTTGAAAAAATAAGACAAATTCTGCATAATCTGGAAGTTAGCAGTTTCTCTTCAATAGGTTATCCTGTGTACCCTAATTAGAAAAAGGTGCCTCCTTTGGATGGAAACAACCTTGTGGCAGGTGACACAGTCTGGTCAACAGTGTGTGGCTGCCCTGACTCTACCTTGAGCTGAACTGGTCATGAGTGCTTTGGTTCCATAGTATTGACCTGGAGACACCAGCATGATGAGAGGGGAGAAGAAAGGGAGGAAGAAGAACCTGGCTAAAGACTGTGGATGGATGTAATCAGGGGAGGACCCTGCAGAGACTGATCCAGGGTTACCCAGGCAAGGGGCCTATTCAGGTTGAGTCACGTTCCAGGCAAGGGAGGTAGGGACAGTGCCAGTGTTGGTTGCCAGGTAGAGGTCGGGGCCAGGCAACCACATCATCAGGCAGTGTGTCCCTGGGTTGCTGCAGTGTCCTCTGACTTTTGTATCCTAGACCTGGGCAGGCATCTCTTCTCAGACTTTCTGAGCAGGGGCAGAGGCTGTGGTAGGCTTTCAGGCAGAGTGAGAATTTCTCAGGGCCTGGGAGAAAGACTCAACTCTATGCCTACTGACTCAGAGTCTCCAGAAAAAGATCTGGAAATCTGTGTGTTTAACCAGCATTCCCCAAGAAGAGTCTTATGACGAAGTCTTATGACAAGTCTTGCCCTAGATCAAAATTTTCAGAATTCTTTTTAGCCACAGAACATTTTTGAGAAGGGAACATTTGCAGAATCTGGGGCTGTAACAGGTAAAGAGGGCCAGAGCCTCACCCGCAGATCTTTCTTCTCTCTCTCCTTCTGTATAAAGACACCTGGGATCACAGAAGAGAATTTGAACATGACTGATTTAGTCCAATATTCCCATTGTGCAGATGAGAAAGCTGAGGTACGGAGAAATTAAAGTGCTGTGCTGGTGATCACATAGTAGGAAGTGACGGCCATTTTGTGAGCCTGAGATATTTGGGTTTGTCTCTCAATCTAAGGCTTGGAAGACTATCACAAAGCTTGGGAACCAGGTAGGGGAGAATGGAAAGGCTGGTTCTGAGCTGTACCCCAGGATCTGAGCTCAGAATTTTTCCCCTCTCTAGTTCACTAGTTTCACAGCACAGCAGCTGCATGAAAGTGGAAAGCAGAACCTACAAGAGACTGAAAACACCAATGCAATGGACTGTTAGTGACCCCCCATTCATATGTTGAAACCCCAACTTCCAGTGTGATGGTATTAAGTCATGGAGCCTTTGGGAGATGATTAGGTCATAAGGGTGGTACCTTCATGAATGGGATTAGTGCCCTTATAAAAGGGACCCCAGAGACCTCTCTCTCTTTTTGGTGAGGGGAGAGCATGAGAATAAAATAGGAAGTCAGCAATCTGGAACCCAGAAGACCCTTACCAAAACTCAACTACACTGGCACTCTGATCTTGGACTTCCAGCCCCTGGAACAGTAAGAAATAGATTTCTGTTGTTTATAAGCCATCTTGTCTATGGTACTTTGTTAGAGCGACCTGAATGGACTGAGACACCCAGGGACCTTCCCTGAGTGAGAAAAGCATCAGTTCCATGTTAAAACAGCAGTGAAAGCACAGGATGACAGTGCATGACTTTGAACTGAAATTACCCCGTTTTACTTGCCTGTTGAGACTTGGAATAACTGTTAAAAAGGAAGCAGTATATGACAGGGATTTGCTTCCATTTTCCAATTCACTTCACTCCCGGGAGAAGTCACTCAGAGATAGAGCTTAATTTACTTGTGCCGTCTTGAAACCTAGTGGTGGCTCTATCTGTTTGTCAAATCTCTCAACCTCTTCGCAAGTGGCAGCCTGTTGATCAGGTAGATCATGGTTAAGTACCTGAGGATTACTATGTGTTTTCTTTCAGCTGAAAATGGTGCCAAAAGAATGGAGGCTGGATCAAGGAGCTGAGAGTAAGGGGCAGGAGACAAACAGGGAAGGGTCACATTCTTTTCCCTTCTAGTATGCTTATTTATTTTTTCTTTTAGAGGTGAAAAATTAAATAACAAAATCCACTCTCCTCAGCAAGGAGGAGCAAGAGAGAGAGAGAGGGAGAGAGAGAGGGAGAGTGAAAAGATGAAGAAGAAGAAGGAGGAGGAGGAGGAGGAAAGAAAGAAAGAAAAAAAGGAGGGGGTGGAAGAAGAGGAGGAGGAAAAGAAGAAGGAAGAGAAAGAGGAAAAAGGAGGCGGGGAGAGAGAGACTTGTATTTCTATGCCACAAAGAAAGACAAGCGAACATGAATTGAACAATATATGTTTTGATATTTAACTAAAGGGGGTTTATTATTTTAGTTTCAGGGGTAACAAATATATATATTTGAATGGAAAACCCATTAACCCTTGACCACCAACCCTATAGTTTCTGTCCTACCCACCTCCCGTCCACAATCAATACTCATATGAACAGACCAAGAGCACCTGGGAACCTTGGGTATGAGGTACAAACCAGGATCTCCTGGGAAAAGCTGCAGGCTACAGTTCTGGTTCGCTCCTTGGGGTAAAGCTTTGGGCTTTCCAAGGGAGGAAGGGACATGGTTCCAACCTAGAGTTGACTCCACGTGCTCTGGCTTGAGGTCCGAGCTATGTGGTCATCCTCCTGTACTGATTCTGTGTCACTGGGGTCTTTCCAGTCTCATCCTCTCTGGAAATCACACTCACTGAAGGGATTCAAGAGGAAACAAGGGGAGTTAGACAGGGTTCAATGTGTGTTCGTATCTCAACCCATGATTTTTTCCATTTATAGGTCAATGAAAATCCTTTTCAAATGGTCTTAAACAAAACAAACAAAAAGTAAGAGGGGTGTTTTTTGAAGCCACTTGGTTTGGGATAACTTTTTACATAGCAACAAATAACCAGAACAATGTCTACTTCAGAGAGTCGTTGGGCAAATCTAATGAAATATATGCATGACATGCTCAGGGATGTGCCGGACATAGTAATAGCCTGCTTAATATCAGCTATAACTATACGTGTCCTTCTAACATAGCTGCTTTATGTAATCTCTAACCTGAGAAGGGGTGATTTTCTGCATTTTTAGAGATATGCTGCTTAGAATGTAGGTCACTAATCAATCAAATTAAAACAGAGGAGCTTCCTGCCATCTCCCTCCCTTTGGAAGCTTGACAACAAACCTCTTAATGTATGTTATTTGGAATCAGATGAAGTGCTCACAATGCAATCTACGTGTGTAATGCCAGCAAAAATCTGAGTTTTTGATGAAGAGTCATCATCACTTGGCCATTATGCTCCTCAAAATAAATAAATTTTAAAAATAAATAAATAAAGGGGAATTGCAGGACCAAAACTTAACAAGAAGGACTATCAACACCATCTCATTTTATTTTATTTATTTTATTTTGTTTTGTTTGTTTGTTTGTTTTGAATTCGAGTCTCACTCTGTCACCCAGACTGGAGTGCAAGGGGCCGCTCCCAGCCACCGCAGCCTCGACCTGCTGGGCTCCGGCAATCCTTCCACCTCAACCTTCCGAGTAGCCAGAATTACAGGTGCCCGCTACCACGCCCGGCTGATTTTTTGATTTATTGTAGAGGTGAGGTCTTGCTGCCCAGGCAGGTCTCGAGCCCGCGGGCTCACGCAATCCACTCACCTCAGTCTCCCAAAGGCGCGGGATTATAGGGTGAGCCACCGAGCCCAGCACCATCTCATTTTAAAAAATGTATTTGAGATCAAATATTTTGAGTTATCTCTATCAGTTCTTTCCACACCACCTAATCCACTATCCCAGAACAGACATGCCTGCCTCGTTTTATTACACTTCACTTTATTGTGCTTCACAGATATTGAATCTTTTATAAGTTGAAGATTAATGGCAATTCTACATTGAGAAATTCTATCAGAGCCATTTTTCCAACAGCAAGTGCTCATTTCATATTTTTGTAATCCATTTTGGTAATTCTCATAATATTTCAAACCTTTTCATTATTATTATTATTATATATGTTATGGTGATCTGTGATCAGTGATCTTTGATGTTACTATTGTAATTGTTTTGGAACACCACAAACCATGCCTATATAAGATGGCAAACTTAATCCATAAGTGGTATATATGTTCTGACAGCTCCACCAACCTGCCATTACCCCATTTATCTCCTTCTTTTCAGGTCTCTCTATTCCCTGAGACACAACAGTATTGAAATTAGGCCAATTAATAACTCTAAAATGGCCTCTAAATGTTCAAGTGAAAGTAAGAGCAGCACATCTCTTATTTAAGTCAAAAGCTAGAAAAGATTAAGTTTAGTAGGGAAGACATGTCAAAAGCTAAAATAGATCCAAAGCAAGGTCTCTTGTGCCAAACAGTTAGCCAATTTGTGAATGAAGGAAATTAAAAATGCTACTCCAGTGAACATGTGAATGACAAGAAAGCAAAACGGTCTTACTCCTGATGTGGAGAAAGTTTGAGAGATCTGGATAGAAGATCAAACCAGCCACAACATTCTTTAAGCAAAGCCCTAACTCTTTTCAATTCTTGAAGGCTGAGACAGATGAGGAAGCTGCAGAAGAAAAGTTGAAAGTTACTAGAAGTCGGTTCATGAGGTTTAGGAACAGAAAGCATCTCCAAGGTAAAGTAACAAATCCTGATGTAGACACTGGAACAATTTGTCCCGAAGATCTAACTAAGATCATTGATGAAGGTGACTGCTCTAAACAATGCATTTTCAATGTAGATGAAACAACCTTGTACTGGAAGAAGATGCCATCTAGGACTTTTATAAGTGAGAGAAGTCAATGCCTTCAAAGCTTCAAAGGATGGGCTATCTTGTTTGTGGCTAATGCAGCTGGTGACTATAAGTCAAAACCAAAGCTCATTTATCATTTTGAAAAATCTGGGCCCTTAAGAATGATGCTAAGTCTACTCTGCCTCTGCTCTATACATGGAAAAACAAAGCCTGGATGATAGAACATCTATTTTATATAAGCCCATTGTTAATACCTACTGACTGGTTTGATCTTCTACCCAGACCACTCAAACTTACTCTATATCAGCAGAAGCGCTGTTTCACTCTCTTATCATCCATGTGTTCACTGGAGTAGCATTTTTTTAAAAAGAATTTCTTTGAAAATATTAATGCTCATTAGCAAGCCACCTGATCCCCCAAGAGCTCTGATGAAGATGTACAAGGAGATTCATGGCAAAGATTCATGTCTCCTAACACAACATCCATTCTGAAGTCTATGGATCCAGGAGTCATTTTGACACTCAAATCTTATTATCTAAGAAATATATTTGTAAGGCTATAGCTGCAGATCTGGGCAAAGCAAATTGAAAACCTTCTGGAAAAGATTCACTATTCTAGATGCCATCAAGAACATTTGTAATTCATGGAAGAAGGTCAAAATATTGACATTAACAGGACTTTGAAAGAAGTTGATTCCAACCCTTATGGATGATTTAGAAAGGTTTAAAATTTCACTGCAGTAAGTCACTGCAGATGTGATAGAACTAGCAAGAGAATAGAAATAGAAGTGGAGCCTGAAGATATGACTGAATTGCTGCCGTCTCATGATAAAACTTGAGTAGATGAAGCTAAAATAGATCCAAAGCATTGGCTGCTTTTTATGGATAAACAATGAAATTAGTTTCTTGAGATGGAATATATATTTGGTGAAGATGCTGTGATCATTGCTGAAATTACAACAAAGATTTAGAGTATTCCAAAAACTTAGTTGATAAAACTGGCAGGCTTTGAGGGGATCGACTGTAATTTTAAAAGAAGTTCTACAGCATCACATACTATGAAAAAATCTTCCATGAAAGAAAAAGTCAATCAATGTAAGCTTCATTCTTATCTTATTGAAGAAACTGCCACAGCCAGTTCAACCCTCACCAACCACCATCCTGCTAATCATTCAGTAGCCATCAACATCAAGGCAAGACCCTCACCAACAAAAAAGATTGTGATTTACTGATGGCTTAGATACTAGCATATTTTAACAATGAAGTATTTTTAATTATACTTTTTTTTAGAAATAATACTACTGCTCACTGAACAGACTACCATATAGTGTAAACATAACTTTTATGTTCACTAGAAAATCAAAAATTTCTCTGTGTGATTCGCTGTATTACAATATTCGCTTTATTGTAGTGATCTGGAATCAAACATGTGACATCACTGAAGTATGCCTGCAATATTCTAGTCTGTGAAAGTCACAAAATAATAGCCTTTTTCAGGATAATACAGCAGAGACAATATCAAAGTCACAATCCACTGGTCAACCAAAGACAAGGTGTGGCCCTCTCAGTTGCATTAGGCAAATTGCTTCTCCTATCCTGCACTATTAATTGGAAATTAAATGTGTCTTTTATTAAAGACATTTACACAAAGTTTAAAAGTGATTATTTATTGACTTGTTTTCAGATCTGTGCATGTAAATGTATACACATGATGAATACTGCTTAAATTGGAAAGGACTCAAAAATTATACTTCTGTTTCTAGATTTCCTATTATTCAATAATATAGTTTAATTTAACACATTTATTGAATACCCAGTATGCATTAGGTGCTGGTAATAAAATGGTGACAAAATATTGTTCACAAAGTCATCCCAGTTTTTGCAATAAATAAACTGAAAATCTATTTAAAATTGAAAGCAACAATTTATACTAGGTGGCAATGCTTATGTAATTTTGGGGGTACGTATTTTTTAGCACTTCTAAATTTTTAAATATTTTAAAATATTTCAATAAATATATGTTCCATGGATGAATGTTGGAGCTCATGTTCATTGGTTAACTAAAGCTGGTTATGGCATAGGCTATGCTTCTGTGGACACCTCTACTAACAATCTATTTAAGTTCAACTTATGATTGTCATCTGATTGTGGATAGTTAGTACTTTAAAATTATGTTTACTGATAAAACTTTTCCCTGATACTCACTGATGGATTCTTTTTAACACCCTTCCATTTTACTAAGAGCCCTGAATAAACTAAGTAACTCAATCATTAGTTTGAGAGCAGTAATATCAACACTTCTATAAGCTATTCACTTCTTGATCATGATGGACAAAGTGTCAATGGTCATTTTGGTCATTCAGTAATTAGACTCTAGTGGAAAATACACATGATTCAAAGCTTTCACATAAAATAGAGACCATCTAAAGTTAGCTAGTTGCCAAAACTGCTATAATAAGTTTTTTAAAATAAAAAATTGAGATTTGCCTGGAAATTCTGGGCTTCAAAATGTTCTGTTCTGTGCTGACAGCTGAGGGGTAGCTTGAAGCTCCTTAACCCCAGAGGCTGCCGGGTGCATCCATTTGCAGCTCAAGCTAGGGTCGTTTCCACACACCCTCTTCCATGTCATCACACTGGCCACAGTTCTTGACCAAGCAGCACATACCAGGAGAAATGAAGTTAGCCTCCCCAGTTTCTTTCTTTCCTTATTTGAAAGTGAAGAATAGTGCAAATCTGTGGTGGAAGAGTGACCTCTCTCCTTTTTTTTTTTTCTCACAGCAGTTGTTTTCCACACAATATCTTGAGTCTCTGACTTTAAATGAATGGAATAGAAGCATTAAAAATTATGCCTCTCTGGGAGGTGTTGGTTCTGCCTGTAGCTTCTAAATCTGAGTCCCTCTGTCCCCATCCTCCTTCTATTACCTGTCAGAATTCTTCTAGATTTCCTCAGACTTCTTAGCTCCTTGGTGGTCTGTTTTGATATCTGCTCACCCTTATCTTGAAGCATTTTAGCTGATAGGTATTTCCCTGGAAAAGTTGTCTAACAGACTTTTTAAAACTCCCCTAACAACTAGCACTCAGGAATTTATCTTGGTGGACTATGAAAGTGATGATCCAAGATTCTCAAAAAGAGGATTGTCATGACTCTATGTTCCTATGCTTGAACAGTATGTGGTCTTTAAATTTTTTAATTCCAGATGCAAATAATTTGTTATGTAGGAAAACAGACTCTGCTGTCTGAGATACCTGTGTTTGAACCTATTTCTGCCCTTTAATAATAGTGTAACTTTTGAAAAGTATAACTTTCTTATTGGTGAAATAGGAATACCACCAAAAACCTCATGGGGTTAATTTTAAAAGAGAGGTAAGGTTTATGAATGTGCCCTACCCAGCACCTGGCATGTAATTGGTCCTCCATAGGCTCTCAAGCTCTTCCTCCTTCTCCTTTCTCCTGGGAATGAGTCAGAAACAGCCAGATAATCACTCAATCACAAACCTATCAGTGCTGTTCAATAGCTCTATCTTTAGGAGACTTTCCTGGTTGTTCCCTTTCATCTTCCTCCATTCATCCTTCCGTGACACAGTATTCTGTCAATGTGTCTTCACTCCCACACCTCAGCTCAGATGCACACACACATCCATAACCCTGACCTCTTCCCACATATGTCTCTACAAGGGCCTCTACAGAAGAAGAAACCCAAATCAGCTCATCAAAACCTTCTTAACATATCCAGAGAAGAACAAAGCAAAAACAAACATCAAGCTTCCCACAGCAGAGGGAAGAATTCAGTCTGTGTTTGAAGATATTAACTTAAATCTTTTTTTTTTTTTTTTTTGAGTTGGAGTCTCACTCTG